>NC_083588.1:50490458-50580458 GCF_027579695.1 Neoarius graeffei | reverse complement strand
GGGATCATTGTCATGCTGAAAGACCCAGCCACATTTCATCTTCAATGCCCTTGCTGATGGAAGGAGGTTTTCACTCAAACTCTCACGATACATGGCCCCATTCATTCTTTCCTTTACACAGATCAGTTGTCCTGGTCCCTTTGCAGAAAAACAGCCCCAAAGCATGATGCAGGGGTGATAGCGTGCCGCGCCGGATTTCCGGCGTACCGCGGCACCGGAAAAAAAAAAAAAATCTAGTTCGCCCATTATCCTGTGTCATTCTGAGATGCGCAGATAGACAGTAAAGGGAATTCGGAATTTTTTTTTCCGGCGCCGCGGTACGCCGGAAATCCGGCGCGGCGCCGGAACGCCATCACCCCTGATGATGTTTCCACCCCCATGCTTCACAGTAGGTATGGTGTTCTTTGGATGCAACTCAGCATTCTTTCTCCTCCAAACATGACAAGTTGAGTTTTTACCAAAAAGTTCTATTTTGGTTTCATCTGACCATATGACATTCTCCCAATCCTCTTCTGGATCATCCAAATGCTCTCTAGCAAGCTTCAGACGGGCCTGGACATGTACTGGCTTAAGCAGGGGGACACGTCTGGCACTGCAGGATTTGAGTCCCTGGCGGCGTAGTGTGTTACTGATGGTAGCCTTTGTTACTTTGGTCCCAGCTCTCTGCAGGTCATTCACTAGGTCCCCCCGTGTGGTTCTGGGATTTTTGCTCACCGTTCTTGTGATCATTTTGACCCCACGGGGTGAGTTCTTGCGTGGAGCCCCAGATCGAGGGAGATTATCAGTGGTCTTGTAAGTCTTCCATTTTCTAATAATTGCTCCCACAGTTGATTTCTTCACACCAAGCTGCTTACCTATTGCAGATTCAGTCTTCCCAGCCTGGTGCAGGTCTGCAATTTTGTTTCTGGTGTCCTTTGACAGCTCTTTGGTCTTGGCCAGAGTGGAGTTTGGAGTGTGACTGTTTGAGGTTGTGGACAGGTGTCTTTTATACTGATAACAAGTTCAAACAGGTGCCATTAATACAGGTAACGAGTGGAGGACAGAGGAGCCTCTTAAAGAAGTTGTTACAGGTCTGTGAGAGCCAGAAATCTTGCTTGTTTGTAGGTGACCAAATACTTATTTTACCGAGGAATTTACCAATTAATTCATTAAAAATCCTACAGTGTGATTTCCTGGATTCTTTCCCCCCATTCTGTCTCTCATAGTTGAAGTGTACCTATGATGAAAATTACAGGCCTCTCTCATCTTTTTAAGTGGGAGAACTTGCACAGTTGGTGGTTGACTAAATACTTTTTTGCCCCACTGTACATCATCTACCAATAAGAAATTAATTTTGGGGAACTAACTTACTGGAATTTATTTATTGGGTTATTACTAATTTCAGGATTTTAATTAACATCCATATGAATATTTTGTTGTGTTTTAGATGCAGCCTCCAAGCACGCGACACAGGCGTACTTCGACTGCCTACGGGCCGAGGTGGACAGATTCGGCCTGCACGTGTCAGTCATCAGCCCTGGATACATCAGAACCAACCTGTCACTCAACGCTGTTACTGGAGATGGATCCAAATATGGCGGTGTGTGTGTTTATCTTCGTACGATATGAGAGACCCAGATTTATACGTGTTCATTTCACTCCACTGAATCATACGCTTCAAAAAGGTGGTGCTGGGAGAGAGCGGAAGATGTGTTCAATGCGGCGTAATAGAGTTGCACTTTTCCACTGCGATTAAACTTTCCTTCTGTCAGCAGTGGTGCACAGGTGTATGGTTTTGACAGATGCAATATATAAGGAATAAAATGTGCTGATTTAGGAAAATCATCAAGGTGGTGTAGCACAGTAACATTCCACTACTATTACTTATCAAAGAACATGCCGTACTTTTTATCCGTTTAAATGTTATTTCCTTGTTAAAGTTAGTTCCTGTTGTGACTTAGCAGTCACTGTGATCTTTGGCGAATTGCTGTGGCAGTTATTGGTAGCTGGATCATGCTAGCCTGGGCCCGCCCATCCTAAGTGTGACGCAACACGGGGGCCTGTTGCGAACTTAGTCTGGCAAGGCAAGCTATCTCCAGCTCTTCCAAGCTCCCGAAAAATCGGGAGCCAATCAACTTTGAGCATCTCCAACGGCCCTGGGTAGAGGCGTGTTCAAGGCAGTGACGTGGTAGAACTGCGACCGGAAGCCATAGATTGTTTACAGAATCTATGCCGGAAGCGCTTCATTCACTAGAAACATTACGAACATGGAGCAGCGGCAAGCCTTTGACACAGCGGTAGATGCTGTATTGAAAGCATTCAACGGGAAGTTCTCATTGAAAACGGAGCAAAGAGCAGCCCTGGAGGTATTTATCTTCTTCCTGTTACTCAAGCAGTTTCCGTCGCGTCACATACGTCAGAGGAAAGAGTGATGTGATTGGTTTAAGCTTCGTCACAGCCTTTTCTGGCTTCGACCAGTAGCAAACTGAGGCATTTCAGGGAGGCGGGTCAACCACGTGCTTTGGGAAACGGTTGGGCTTAATATCTTTGCCAGACCAATGCTCGCAGAGCTTTGAAGTTGCGTTAGCCAGACTAGGATCATGCCACCTTGTCAACAATAAGCACACCTTGTCATGTTATTCCATACTTCAAAATCGAACTGCTCGCTCCAGCAAAAGAGTAAAAACCTGACAACTTTGAGACGGCCTAATTTCAATGCACACCTCTTAACTTGCAAACCATTATACTGGTGCTGTCTGTAATTATTTAAAAAAAAACAACAACACCCATGTCACTTACTTCAGTGTTTCTCATCCATGCGAAGCGCCATCTAGTGAGCTGCGATTTTAATTTTTTTTTAAAATAGGATACAATTGCTGGGTTGTATCCAAAGTCGCATCCGCCTCATTAACTATGCAAGACATGAAGTGGTGGTCAGCTAAGCGCACTGTACACAAAGCATCACCACCACTGTGGTGCCTTGCTAGTCGTTAAAATGCCCTACGCTTGCGTTGTTTTGGGCTGCTTGAATCAAACGAACCGTGAAACTGATAAAAGTTTCTTCCGGGTTCCCCGTGATGCAATAAAAGTGTGACAGAGCAAAAGATTTTACCAAACGATGATGAGAAAGATGGCTCTTGAACCTCAAAGGAAGCCGACTCGAAGAACGCTCGAGTTTGCAGCGATCACCTCATGAAAGGTTTGTAAAGTCTTCGGGTTTATTTTGTTTGGATTCGCAAATCACCTTTCTCACCATTTTCCGTTCTTTCATGATGTTTTGAAGTTCAGGAGATGCTTAAGTCCTCAGATGTGTTTTATTTACTGTTTGATCACGGTCACCGGATTGTAAACTAACACCCAGGTCTTTAAAGGGGCTTCTGTGGATCTTTGTGAATGATTTACTTGGAAGAGAAGAGCAGGGAGGATTGAGACTCAAGCAGCTGTGGTTTGTTTACTCCAGATACTAAAACTTATAGCGTCCTCATAACAGTCGCAAAGATGCATACAAAAACCCCAGAAATTCCTTCTTACCCCAGGCAAAAATGACAGGATTTATCTTGTAGTGTCCTGATCCCCAGGTCTTTAACCCAGCCACATATAAAAAGTTGTACTCCTGCATGCTCTTCCAGGTTTTCATCTGTGTGTCTGTGTAGAACGATGTCTGCAGCACCAGGTAGTTTGAGATATTGGGGAACTCAACAGATGGACAATTTTCCAACACATTTGTTAGCATGTAAGGATCTAATCCCATTGAGTGGTTTCTATATCCACTTATTCTGAGTGGACTTCTTGGTTTTAATAACTTGCTTGCTTGTTGGCGGAACACAAACATGGCAATAAGTCCTTGTGTTCATGGACCAGAGTCCACTTTTGGATCATTAATCCCTTTTGACTGAATGTCATGCATGCATGGTTTGGCTTCTGGCACATTCATACAGTTTTAAATACAATACCTACAATTAAGATAGTTTGTTTTTATTGTATTTATTTAATTCCTGGGCTCCCATCTGTAACGGAGTGATGTTGCATCCCATTAATACACTTTACAATAGATTATTAGATTCTAATACAATAGATGAGCCAAATTAGCTGGGGAACTTTTTTAATGGGCCCCGATTCAGTACAAGTATGAATAGGTGTAATAGAAAAAGTTGAGAACCTCTGACTTACTTGATATGGATGTAGGGCACAAACAGTGACCGCAGTGGCACCTTGAACACCTACAGCACTCGCTTAATTGTTGTTTTGTTGTTTCTCAGTGATGGATAAAACCACAGCAGCAGGACGAGACCCAGTGGACGTGGCTCACGCTGTTCTCAAGGCCGTCACTTATAGACAGAAAGATGTTTTATTAGTTGGACCGCTGCCCGCTCTCGCGGTCTATCTCCGTACTCTGTGGCCCGCTGCCTTCTTCAGAGTCATGGCCTCTCGAGCCGAGAAAGGAACGAAAGAACAATGAGTAGCAGCCACAGTTCATAGAGTAACACCACCTCTACAGAAAACTGTCTGTGTCTTGTGTTTGAGTGCATTGGTAACGTTTGTGTAATAAAGCATGCATAATGAAACTTCAAACATACCTTAAATCCAGATGGTCCATGCAATCTGGACCATCCCTCCATTTCAAGCTCCTCTTTGATGACCGTTTCCTGGGAACAATGACATTGAGGCAGAAATGCACAATGGATGGAACACCAGGCCATCTCAGGATACCATTTACACACATCAAACCTAAAGGAAATTTAGAGCCAGTCCACTTACTGGTATGTTTTTGGGAGGTGGAGAACCTGATGGAAACCAGCAAGAACATGTGGAGAACATGCAGACAGTAACACGAGCTCAGGAATGAACCGGGAACCCCGGAGCTGTGAGGCGGTAAAGCTACCTGCTGCATTATGTGTTTTTTTTTTAATGATATAACATTACCATTTGAACATTGATCTTGAATGATGGTTGTTGTAATGTAATAAAGCTAATAAACAGAATAAAAGATGAGATGCTTTCTGTGGTTTAGTTTCTCGAATCCCTTTTGAGTCGATGACGATTACTCCTTTTTATTCTTCAAATGACATCCTGCCTAATTTCAGGGGGAAACAAATGCATTCCTACAGCATACATCCTACATCAATTTTTAGTTTCTTGATTTAGTCACTTGATCATGTGCTTTGGTGATGAAGCGAGCCACACAGCTGTCGTAAAACTCGAGGCATTCATTTACTGTGCCGATTGGACAGCACTGCATTGTATTTATACACCAAGACGCTTCAGACTGATCTCGTTTCGAATTGACGTCATCTACCGTCAGTTCACGAACTCCTTTTAAACCCTCCCTCATCGATCAGCAAACAAATATATTAAAACAAATTCACATCGAGCATTTCCATTAGACATTTGTACAGTAATTCATGAAAATCCTGTTCAGGAAAGACATGTCTTATGAGACCTCCTGAGATTAAATTACAGTCACTGAGACACTAACGCAATTAAATAAACAGAAAACAGAGCAGTTTCTCCGTGTGATTCCCTGTACTTGGTGTCCAGGATCACCTGGGAACAGTGGAGATATAATTTTTTTTTTTTACCCCGTTTTCACATAGTTCATACCTAATTTAACTTTTCTCTAATGTGTGTCCAGATTTTATCCTTTTCAGCTGATGTTGCCAAGCTAAATAATATATTTTCATTGGCATATACCTGAGCCAAAATAACACTCATCTTCCATTTTGTCCTCCTTTGACACGTTCAGCTAGCTGTGAGCGTTACCTTTTATGGGCCTCAATAAATTGAAATAAAGAGTGTCAAGCATGCTTTGCACTTTATGGATAATTATTACCTACATTTATCAAAATACACACAAATACAAGAAAACAAGCATTACTAAAACTTTCATAAAATATGGCAGAATTGATTTTGCTCAGTTTGGCCTATGAAAACAGTTAAACACAATTTTACACAAAAATGACATCAGATATTGGAGAAAACAAAACAAAAAAAGCACAGCGGCCAATTATTCCCAAAACTAGGAACTGTGAATAAACACGCGTTTTTGTCTGAAGTAGCAACAAGTGGTGTGAAGAATCCTATACTGGTCAAAGAGCTCCTCAAAAGTGATTTGGGAAGTTAATGTTTTGTTTCCTTCCTTAAAAAGGCTTTACTTGGAAACGGAGGTTTTATATATATAAAAAAAAAAAACTTTAGTAAAAGGTTAAGGTTTCTTTAGTCGTTCCAAACCAAAACAACTTTCTACACGCTACGTCCTACGCTTAAGAGAAAAATCCTAGACTAGAAATTTACGCACTATCAAGGCGCGATCAATTTATCTCAAGGTTAATTATGTACAGTATGACTGAAGGTTTTTCCCTCCAAGCAACCAGGAACTGATTTTACATCTCTAAAAATCAGTGTTCAAGAAACTAAAGTTTCATCAGGTTGGAATGAAAATCTCCACCTCACACCTTTGAGGACAAGACTGAATACTCATGCTATACAAACTTTAGCAAGTTTACTTTATTGCTTTGTGGTCCGGTTTGAATTTTACATTTCTCTTGACGTTTGTCAGAAGGGTTAACGTGCCAGGCTATGTTTCCACGAACACGTCCGTCCATTTCAGGTGCCCATCTCAATAAACTTCCAAGTGCTATACACTGAGCCGTACAATGCTCTGGTTTAAAGCATTACTAGCAGTAAATTGTAATTTACAGCTTCTGAGCTTTCCGTGATCATAATTCATCCTAATGAACCCACGCTGTCCGGAGCAAGGGACAAGTTCAACACGGTACTAATCCTTAGAAATTATTCTTTCATTGACAGCCAATTTGTATCCAAGACCTAAACATGATGTACAGTCTTGCTTCCATCTGAAAAAGATGAGCTGTGTAATTTTCATAAATGGGCTAAATGGATGAACAGGTTAAACTCAAGGGGGAAAAAAATTATAATAATAAAAAGCCATTTTATGAAGTGAGAGGTTTTCATCTTTGAAAAAGTGTCAAATACATTATGTAGATGTTAATATCTACCATAGGTCCATTTTGAACATAATCTCATTTCATTTTCATATCCATTCAGTGCAGTCCAAGTAATAGGAATTCATTTGAGTTGAGCACTCAGTGGTGGGTTTCCCAAAAGCCTCTTAAGGCTAAGAGCATCTTAACTAAGAGAGAGTGTGTTCATTGTGATGCTCGCTCTACCATTTAACAATGAGCTTTGTGCCACAATGCTTCTGGGAAACCCATCCCAGACTTGTTCTACACTTTGTCATTTAAAAAAAAAAAAACCCAAAAAGCAGCAGAGTCTGAAACATGATGCTTTTAAATTGATAGCAATAACACATGGATATTCGAATACTAAATGGCCTTATTTGAACAGCAGATGCCTAGCCGACAAATCAGCCTTTTGAATGGGAACTAAACCCAGACCGATCCTACACTTGTGAAAAAGTAATAGCACCACTGGATTAATCTGAGAAATTGCACAAACCCCATTCACAGGAAACAAATGGTGCATGCACACAGGAGTCGAGTTATACTTTCCTAGCGACAATAAAGTAAAACCTTTCACACTTCAGAAAGAATACCTGCTTTCAAGTTTGAATACTTCCATGCAGAATAGTTTGAGACTTTTATACATTAAACAGTACAGAAAAGAAACTTTTGCCTTTATTTCCCTAACCCTACTAAGAGCACTGAAATGAAGGGCAAATAAAAGGTCGGCAAAGATGACTGAGGTTAAATCTCCTACTGTTTAATGAAAAGGTGATGCGTCAAGGCAGGGTACAGTAAAACTACACAGGGGGAGGGGAGAGAAAGGGCTTCAAAGTAATACTTAAAACACTTGTGTTTTTGCCTGTCCACCACGCAGTCACGGTCTGACAGTCGCTGCGCAGGTGCAGGAGCTCATCGAGGGATAAGGAGAGAAAACGGGGAAGGGGCTGTCGAGTGCACTGCTGAGGTCACTTAACAGTACAGAAAAAGAAAAAAGGGGGGGGGGATTCTTACTGCTCCAATAAACTATAACCCCCCCCCTTGCACTGTCTTCTCCTCCAGTCATCCTCCCATCCTGCCCAGTATTCTGTTCCTCCTCTGAAGTGCACAGACGGGGGAAAAAAAAAAAAAAAGAGAAAAGAGTGAAGAGAGCGCTGCTAGGTTCTTCCTGTTCTGGGTAATTGCTCTCTCCGTCCCTGCGTCCATCTGCCTGTTGGCTGTGTCACATTTAGTAGTGCTTCTCACCTCCCTCCCACCTTATATATGTGTACGTAAGTGTGTGCACGCGCGCGTGTGTGTATGAGAGACATGATCAGTGTGTGTGTGCGCGTGCATGTGTGTACACGTTCATACGGCGTACAGTTCATAGATCTTCTTGGCACAGTAGGCCAGGGCGGCGAGTGCTATCGTGTTGTGCAGTCTCTTTCTGTGCACGTCATCACGGCGAACCAGCACCACAGGCGTGGACGAGGTGAGCGTGTGCAGTGGCAGCTGCGCCAGTTTCCGGCTATCATACTCCACCTGGTACTTGCAGCACGGGTCGAACTGCCACGAGATGCCGTAGAGAGCGGCGCAAGCCAGACTGAGAGCACCAGTGGGGAGAGCTACGTAGCGAGAATAATCAGCAGGCAGGGCCAGCGGTGTAAGGAGGCACGCGGTGCCCGCTAGTACGGCCGTCTTGTGCAGGCAGTTCCCCACAGCCACCCAGCGCGCCGTCTCGTCTCCGATGCGCGTCGGCTCAATGACAATGTAGGGATACTGTGCCTCCAGTGCCTGCTCCAGCTCATACTCGAACTGCTCTTGTGCATTCTCACCATTGTAGATCTCATGCACGATGTAACACTCACCCGCCGCCGCCATCACTCCCCTAAAAGACAGGAAAGGGGGGAAAAGGAAAAAAAAAAATCCATGTCATTAAGGGGTAGCCATAATTTACTATAAAGCAAACCCAACAATGTTTTTACAATCACTCGGGAAATAAGTATTTTGCTGTTTAAACTTATAAATCTAAATCAGATGGATTCATGTTCTCATAGATTTAATTTTATACTTTCGATGTTCAGTTATCATATAATTAACTATCATGTAGTGATGCACCAAAATGAAAAAAACTTAAAACAATTCAGGACTGTTTATGCTTTAAAAAGAAAGCAAGACATAACTGAAACACTACAACGGAACGATAAGACTTAACAAAAACCACGTAAGGGGGAAAAAAAAAAATTATACGTGATCTACATATAATACTGAGGTATCCTGTTTTCAGATGGTGTAATGGAGAAAGCTCTGGGTAAAAAACAAAACATGGGCAACACTTTGGTGACATTTCAGCTGAAACCGAAAGTACCACGCTTAACCCTTTTCACAGCGGCTTCGGCATCACAAGAAGAGAAAGATTAGGGAGTTGCTTTAGTGCAGATAACACGGGGATGTCTCAAATGTTTCACCAACACACTTTTCCCCTCCTTTCAAAAACAATTTTGGGGCATCTTTAAATTTCAGTGTTTTAGACCTGTGCAGTGTCAGAAAACTGACAGTGGGAATGGGGAGGGGAAAGAAACGCATTAAAAAAAACTAAATAGAATTAATCAATAATAAATTTCAATCCACTTTTTCCCAGACAGCTTTAAAAACAAAACAAAAAAAACCCCACACTGTTTATGTATAAACACACACTTTCCCCCAGGCACCTAACGTGTTTATATTTTTGCCCCCCAAATAGCAAAAAGGTTAAACATTTCCCTGTCCTGATTTATTAAATATGGACGGCAAAGGGGGGAAAAAAAGTTAGTAAAATAAAGATATGATGATTATTTAGTGTGTGACTAAAAGGTCGGTTTGTTTTGAGTGTTAAAGTCGCTTTGGAAAATTGACTCTGCTAACTTTAATACAAGTTTCAACAAAAATCCCAAGTTTATCAAGAAACCTGTTTTTTTTAACGTTTAAAGATTTTATAAGTTATTAACTAGCCGATGCTCCAGGACTTGGTTAGCCATGACTGCTAATTAGCAGCCAGTTTAATAACTTGTACCCTGAATTTCTTTGCTAGCTCCATTAGGAGGCAAAAATTCTCTTAAAACAAAAAAAAAAACTCATCTCGTTTATTTAAAATGAAAAGTTATTACAAAAAACAGCACTATTGTTTCACTGCCTTGCTAGTTTATTTTAAAACGTAACGTAAAATATCTGATTCGATGTTTTCAAGCTAGCTAGCCAGAGCAAAGGAGCCAAGAAAAAAAACATTACATGAGGCGAAAGAAAGCAACATTTTCACACTTTTCAGGGCCGCTTTAAACACCACACGGCTCGGTAGTTTATCTGTAAACACTGAGGCTCGTAACTCAACACAAACACGAGTATTTTGATTCATAAACACGGTTCTGAGTTCATGTTTTAGTCTTAACTGACCTCTCCCTGTTGACTGGGACACCGCGCCTCCTTCCCAACGACGCCATCTTGGAAAAGCAGCGCGTTGAATTTGACGTAAAAAGGTGCCTCGGTGGATTATGGGTAGTGTAGTTTTTCTCCTCGTTGCGTTGATAGGAAATGAGCCGGAACAGACTACATTTCCCGTCATGCAACGATATAACGAGGCACCTACCAGTTCTATTTGTTCAAAGATATTAAAATATCCTTAAAAAAAAAAAAAAAAGTCAATTTAGAGGTCAGGTGTGGGACACGGTTGGGGAAAATTATAGAGAAAGTGTCTGTCTTTTAAATTTGCTATCTATTTAACGTCGTAAAATACACAAATCTTTCACAAAGTTTACGGTAATTGAAATGCTCTGTTAACGGCCAATCGAGCACAAGGACGACACGGTACTGTGTACTTACATGTCACTCCGGTTTCTTTGTGTAAACGCTGCACGAACGATCTGGATTTCCCTTCTAAAGACTACATGATGACTCAGGAGGTGTTATAAAGCACTCAGCTCGCCCACACTTACCCATACTGCGCTCTTCACACGCTTCAGCAGCACTGAGCTCCGAACCCTTCGGTTATCGCGCGACGCTCACCGAGCTGGCACGTGCACGCGAGGAGGCGAGATCAACATGCAGCTCGTGCTCGGTTAACGGGCCGCGCGTGCAGCCTTCCCTTCACTGTCTCAAAGCAATCAAGATGTGATTTTAGCTTTAATTCAAGGTGCTCACCAAATATATATATATATATATATATATATATATATATATATATATATATATATATATACACTAGTGCATCTTAAAAAATTTGAATATTGTGAAAAAGTTCAATATTTTCCATCAGTTATTTAAGAAAGTGAAAGTTATATATTATAGACTCATCTCATTATCTCTAGCCGCTTTATCCTGTTCTACAGGGTCACAGTCAAGCTGGAGCCTATCCCAGCTGACTATGGGCGAAAGGCGGGGTACACCCTGGACAAGTCGCCAGGTCATCACAGGGCTGACACATAGACACAGACAACCATTCACACTCACATTCACACCTACGGTCAATTTAGAGTCACCAGTTAACCTAACCTGCATGTCTTTGGACTGTGGGGGAAACCGGAGCACCCGGAGGAAACCCACGCGGACACGGGGAGAACATGCAAACTCCACACAGAAAGGCCCTCGCTGGCCACGGGGCTCGAACCCAGGATCTTCTTGCTGTGAGGCGACAGCGCTAACCACTACACCACCGTGCCGCCCCTATTATAGACTCTACACATAAACTAAAATATTTCAAGCATTTTTCTATTTTAATTTTAATCAGTATGGCATCTCATCTCATCTCATTATCTCTAGCCGCTTTATCCTTCTACAGGGTCACAGTCAAGCTGGAGCCTATCCCAGCTGACTACGGGTGAAAGGCGGGGTACACCCTGGACAAGTCGCCAGGTCATCACAGGGCTGACACATAGACACAGACAACCATTCACGCTCACATTCACACCTACGGTCAATTTAGAGTCACCAGTTAACCTAACCTGCATGTCTTTGGACTGTGGGGGAAACCGGAGCACCCGGAGGAAACCCACGCGGACACGGGGAGAACATGCAAACTCCACACAGAAAGGCCCTCGCCAGCCCCGGGGCTCGAACCCGGACCTTCTTGCTGTGAGGCGACAGCGCTAACCACTACACCACCGTGCCGCCCCTATTATAGACTCTACACATAAACTAAAATATTTCAAGCATTTTTCTATTTTAATTTTAATCAGTATGGCATATAGTACAAAAACAAAAAAACCCATCTCAAAATATTAGAATATTTCATTGAGTTTGAGTAAAACCGTATGAACACAGTGTATCTCTCGGTCTAGTTCAGTACACTAGTGATGGGAATTTCGGCTCTTTTTCGGGAGCCGGCTCTTTCGGCTCCCAAACAGCTCCTGGGATTTTATTTTTGATTTAATTGCTGCAATTAACAAGTTAATTAATTACATTATTACCTAACAACCTGTGTTTTCTTTCCCTCCCCCCCACCCCACCCCACCCCACCCCAAATCTGTCACTCTGAGGCTACATTTACATTACGTCGAATCAGCGGATCATCAGATTAACGTTCTTAAAACGATTCACGTTTACACTAAAACCGTTAAGGCCTCTGCATGCTCTTGCGACAAGGCTTTCGCAGATAGCTTTTCACAGACAGTTGTAATTTATTGTTGAGCGGGGAGTAATAGGCGTGCGCGATGTTATTCACCGCCACAACGCAAGGGGGCGCGAAGTCGCTAGGAGTAGTTGGTGGGTGTGGTTAGTGGAGTGTTTATCCTCCGGTTACTTATAATGACTATAACTTTTTTTTTTTTATAATGACTAGAACTGGAGTCGTATAGATGTACGTGCTTCCTCGATCAATCGCTTTTCGTGCTGCTCCATCTTCGCTCGTGTTTTTAAAAATGCCGGTCGTGAAAACAAACCAAACCGGGAAAGTAGGGAAGCGGAAGTGCGTGTACAGCGGATGTAGAGTGGACCAATCAGAGCCCTCTTGTCTGCGGCGCTGTCTGCGAGGCTTCTGCGGTGGTCACAATTTTTGGGAGGTGCGCGCAGAGCGTCTGCGGAGGTGGGGGGGCTACGCAGACACTATCTGCGACACTGTCTGCGAGGACTGGGTTGTCAGCATAAATTGGCCTTTAGCCGTGCACACAGCAACACCAATACACGGATACGCTCGGCTCCACAGGCATCCTGCGCTCCAAATCACTCTGCCCTGAACAGCGAGTGCCCTCTGGAGGGTGCGCACTCCGGCCCTGTGCAGCTCACACAGCGCGCGAGTGAAGTGCACAAGCCACGATTCGGGACTGAGCCGCTGTGTGTGTGATCCCAGCGCATATCACTTACTACTTGCAAGTGGAAGGATGGCAAGCCTAAAGACAATCATAACTACACAATGGGCAGTATTTGCATCGGTATTTGCAGTATTTTCATACTTTTATACTCTTTAATGAAAGGTGATACAAGGCGGAAGTCCGCGCCGTTTTTCAGCAGTCGCGTCACATGACCAACGCCAGCGAATCAGGAAGGTGGATGTCACAGTGACGTTGTCCAATGAGGACGCCAGCTAGAGCTCAGCACAGCGTATTCGCGTATCTCAATGTTTACACAGCACCGGACCAGATACGATCTAGATTGAATACGTGGACGCTGGCGGATTCCCGTTTCCCGGCTTTTCCAGGTGGTTTAATGTAAACGGACAGTGCATCCGCTAAGAAAACGAGACAGATACGGTCTAATGTAAACGTAGCCTGAGTTACATGGAGTCAACAGGAAATCTTTTGGTGGAGAGGGTGGAGACCTCGACTGGCTATCGTAGCCTGCAGGGAATCGGCCGTCAGACATTCTGTCGCATGTCCCAGACCCGGTGAAATGTAACTGAATTGTCTTGGCCAGCCCTAAGGGTCCCATCTGCATCTCATCATTGCTGAGGAGTGTGCTCCCATCACCCAATCAAGCATCCAGCCAGAGCAGGTCATGATATTTTTTATCATATTAACATGCCATTGTTGTGTGTTATGCCTGATGTAAAGACTCTCGTCTCTGCGAGCCTACCACACAGATTTAATACTTGTCATTTTTAGGGCATACCTAACAACCTGTGTTTTCTTTCTCTCTCTCCCCCCCCCCCCAATCTGTCCCTCTGAGTTACATGTTGATCCTGGGATTGAGATGCTGGCCTCTTCTGCCCCTCGGACCTGCTTGATCCATCCTGGTGCCCTGTGTCTGGTCGGAGTTTTATCGCACCACTCCTGTGAAGGACGGCCCCATGAGGACAGTTGAGGGTTATACCTGTTAAAACTATTAATATTATAGTCAGGCTGTCTGTTGTTGCCCAAATGAGGATGGGTTCCCTTTTGAGTCTGGTTCCTCTCGAGGTTTCTTCCTCATGTCGTCTGAGGGAGTTTTTCCTTGCCACCGTCGCCACAGGCTTGCTCATTGGGGATAGATTAGGGATAAAATTAGCTCATGTTTTAAGTCGTTCAAATTCTGTAAAGCTGCTTTGCAACAATGTTTATTGTTAAAAGCGCTATACAAATAAACTTGATTTGATTTGATTATTATTTATATTTTATCAATAGGATGTTTTACATTTTATTTTTTAGTTTTTGTAGCCATTGTAAAGCTTTGTAAAGTATAGCAGTGTAACAATGTTCTAGCTATAGAAATAAAACTTACTTACCAATTAATAAATTATTTTCTCACAAACATAATGCAAAACTGTGTTATATTACCAATATAAAATACACAGAACTTTATACATTACACACTAATACACATTTTTTTTTCCATTACAGTATTCTTGACCAATGAATGAAAGTTTTATGTTCTTTCTGAGAAGACTTTCAGCTGTACACACTCCTCAGACAGCCTTTGTTTTTTGGGGGGGTTCAGTTTTGGGGGGTTCAGTTGGAAAACAAACAGCCAGCCATCTCTCTCTCTCTCTCTCTGAGGCACCTAAGGACAAAAAACTAATTCGGCTCCCCAACTCGGCTCCCACCGAAGAGCCGGCTCCCGTCGTTCACTTCAAAGAGCCGGCTCTTTGAACCGGATCGTTCGCGACCAACACATCACTACAGTACACACAACCACAATCATGGGGAAGACTGCTGACTTGACTGTTGTCCAGAAGATGATCACTGATGCCCTCCACAAGGAGGGTAAGCCACAAAAGGTCGTTGCTGAAAAGGGTGGCTGGAAAAGGTGCACCAGCAACAGGGATGGCCGCAGTCTTGAGAGGATCGTCAAGAAAAGTTGATTCAAGAACTTGGGAGAGCTTCACAAGGAGTGGACTGAGGCTGGTGTCAGTGTATCATAGGGTGCATCAGTTGCCCCCTAAAAATGAAAAGTTCCTCCGATCATGATGCATTTTTGTTTTTATGTTCCTTTTGGTAAGAAAACACACTGGTTGAAATATTTTGACAAAATTCTAAAGTTTAATGGTGGCACCAGGAGCTCAAAGTTATGGAAAAAGCTGCTATTTTATTACTTTTTATGACAAAATTTCGATCACTTTTCATGAAACATTATGGCATCTTTTGAGCATACCAAATATCTTAGATACACATTTTTAGTACATATTCTAAATATATTATCAAGCACAGTTTGAGTTTTACAGTAGCTGTTCATTGAATCATTGTTCAACTACTTTTAAACAATACAAATGTATTATGAATCACATTAATGCTTCTCAATCCCTTGCAAAAGGTTCTTAACATGATCTCTGGGTCACAAGAAATCAATAAATGGAGTCCAACATTGTGATTTAAACCTTACGCAAAAACACAAAATAAGCCTTTTTTGGCAAAAAATTAACCTCATGGTGCCACCATTAGACTTTTGAATATGGTCAAAAAATTTTACAGGATGTCTTTATTGGTGAAAAGGAACACCCAAACAAAAATGCATCTGATTTTATGAAAGTGAGGGCAACTGATGCACCCTAGTGTATCAAGACCTATCACGAACAGACATCTTCAAGAAAGGGGATACAACTTTCGCATTCCTAATATCAAGCTACTCCTGAGCCAGAGACAATGTCAGAAGTGTCTTATCTGGGCTAAGGAGAGAAAGAAATGGACTGTTGCTCAGTGTTCCAAAGTCCTCTTTTCAGATGAAAGTACATTTTGCATTTAATTTGGAAATGACAGTTCTAGAGTCTGGAGGCACAGAATCCAAGGTGTTTGAAGCCCAGTGTGAAGTTTCCACAGTCTGTGATGATTTGGGGTGCCATGTCATCTGCTGGTGTTGGTCCACTGTATTTTATCAAGTCCAAAGTCAACACAGCCATCTACCAGGAGATTTTAGAGCACTTCATGCTTCCATCTGCTGACGAGCTTTTTGGAGATGCTGATTTCCTTTTCCAGCAGGACTTAGCACCTAACCACAGTGCCAAAACTACTACCAAATGGTTTGCTGACCATGATATTACTGTGTTTGATTGGCCAGCCAACTTGCCTGACCTGAACCCCATAGAGAATCTATGGGGTATTGTCAAGAGGAAGATGAGAAACACCCGACCCAAAAATACAGATACGCTGAAGGCCACTATCAAAGCAACCTGGGCTTCAATAACACCTCAGCAGTGGCACAGACTGATCACCTCCATGCCACACCGCATTGATACAGTAATTCATGGTAAAGGAGCCCCAACCAAGTATTGAGTGTATAAATGAATATACTTTTCAGAAGTTGGACATTTCTGTATTGTAAATCCTTTTTTTGATTGATCTTAGGGAATATTCTAATAATTTGAGATACTGGATTTCTGATTTTCATGAGCTATAAGCCATAATCATCAAAATTAAAACAAAAAAGGCTTTAAATATTTCACTTTACATGTAATGAATATAGAATATATGAAAGTTTACCTTTTTGAATTAAATTATGAAAAAAGGAACTTTTTCATGATATTCTAATTTTTTGAGATGCACTAGTGCGTGCGCGCGTGCGTGTATATATATATATATATATATATATATATATATATATATATATATAAATAAAATCTTGCATTAACCACCATTTAGCAATTACAGCCATTTTTTTTTTTTACACAGTCCTTCCATTTTCACAGGCTCAAAAGGAATGGAACAACTGACTACTATACAGTTTCATGGCCAGTTATGACCTGTTTCCTTGTTAGTTCATGATCAACATTTTAACAGTCCATCATAGACTTGATGGAACCAATCCCTCACCAATTTAGAGTAGCCAGTTAACCTAACTGCATGAGGAAATCAGGAGTGACGGAGAAGTATGTGAGATTGGTGCAGGATATTTATGAGGACAGTGTGACAGCAGTAGGATGTGCCGTAGGAATGACAGAGGTATTTAAGATGAACGTTGGATTGCATCAGGGCTCGGCCCTAAGCCCTTTCCTGTTTGCAGTGATAATGAACAAGCTGACAGATAACATCAGGCAAGAGGTCCCCCATCCGTCCATTATCTATAGCCGCTTGTCCTGTTCTACAGGGTCGCAGGCAAGTTGGAGGCTATCCCAGCTGACTATGGGCGAGAGGCAGGGTACACCCTGGACAAGTCGCCAGGTTATCGCAGGACTGACACAAACAACCATTCATACCTATGGTCAATTTAGAGCCACCAATTAACCTGACCTGCATGTCTTTGGACTGTGGGGGAAACCGGAGCACCCAGAGGAAACCCACACAGACATGGAGAGAACAGGCACCGAAAGGCCCTCGTCGGCTGCTGGGCTTGAACCCAGAACCTTCTTGCTGTGAGGCAACAGTGCTAACCACTACAGGCAAGAGGCCCCATGGACAATGATATTGTGATCTGAAGTGAGAACAGGGAGCAAGTGGAAGAAAACTTAGAGACATAGAGGTATGCACTAGAGAAAAGGGGAACAAAAGTCAGCAGGAGCAAGACAGAGTATATGAGCGTGAATGAAGAAATCTGTATTTGTCACATGCACACTTCAAGCACAGTGAGATTCATCCTCTGTATTTAACCCATCTGAAGCAGTGAACGCATGCGTGCACACACCCAGAGCAGTGGGCAGCCATACTACAGCGCCCGGGGAGCAGTCAGGGGTTAGGTACCTTGCTCAAGGGTACTTCGGCCCAAGGCCGCCCCATGTTAACCTAACTGCATGTCTTTGAACTGTGAGAGAAACCGGAGCACCCTGAGGAAACCCATGCAGACACGGGGAGAACGTGCAAACTCCACACAGAAAGGCCCCCACCGGCTGCTGGGCTCGAACCCAGAACCTTCTTGTTGTGAGGCGACAGTGCTAACCACTACACCACCATGCCACCCCTCACCGTGAGGGTGAGGACAGTGGAATGGTACAGCTACAAGGAACAGAGGTGGTCAAAGCAGATGAGTTCAAATATCTGGGGTCAACTGTACAAAGTAATGGTGAGTGCAGAAGAGAATGCAAGCAGGTTGGAATGGATGGAGGAGAGGGTCAGGAGTGATTTGTAACAGAAGGTTGCCAGCAAGCTTTAAAGGGAAAGTGTACAAGATAGTAGTAAGACCAGCAACGTTGTACGGTTTGGAGACAGTGGTACTGACAAAAAGACAGGAGGTTGAACTGGAGGTAGCGGAGCTGAAGATGTTGAGATTCTCATTGGGAGTGACCAAGTTGGACAATATTAGAAATGAGAATTTTAAAGGGGCAGCACATGTATGGTTTGGACATATACAGAGGAGAGATCCAGGGTATATTGGGAAAAGAAGGCTGGAGATGGAGTTGCCAGGTAGAAGGAAAAGAGGAAAAGTAAAGATGAGATTTATGGATGTGGTGAAGGAGGACATGAGGACGGTTGGTACGACAGAAAAAGATACGAAGGATGGGAGGAGATGGAGGGACATTATCCGCTGTCGCGACCCCTAACGGGAACAGCCGAAAGTAGTAGTAGTTAACCTAACTGCATGCCTTTCGACTGTAGTAAACCCACACAGACACAGGGAGAACATCCAAACTCCACAGAGGCAGGCCTCTCGTTAGCTACAAGGTTTGAATCCTGAACCGTCTTGCTGTGAGGTAACAGTGCTAACCACTGCACCACCATGCCATCCCCATGTCAACTTAAGGAGATAAAAAGTCTGGAGTTGATTCCAAGTGCCAAATCAGCATTTGGCTGTTGTTCATGGGAATGCTCAATATGCTGCCCAAAGATGTGTTGATGCAAGTGAAGGAGGCAATCATTAGGCTGAAAATACAAAACAGACCCATCAGAGAGATAGCAAAAACTTTGAGTGGCCAAATCAGCAATTTGGAACATTCTTAAAAAGAAGGCAAACTCAGCAACACCAAAAAGCCTTGAAGACCATAGAAGAAAACTAAGGTGGATGATCAGAGAATTCTTTCCTTGGTCAAGAAAAACTGCTTCACAACATATAGCCAAGTCAAGAATGCACTTGAGGAGGAAGGATGATCATTGTCGAAGTCTACAATCAATCGAGATGTATTCATGAATATAAATACAGAGAGTTTACCTCAAGATGCAAACCACTGGTAACTCGCAAGAACAGAAAGGCCAGCTTAGACTTCATAAGAAAGCCTGCTTGGTTCTGGAACAAGATTCTTTCGATAGATGAAACCAAGGATAATTTGTACCAGAATGATGGGAAGAGAAGGAGTATGGAGAAGGAAAGGAAGGGCTCATGATGCAAAGCATACCACATCATCTGTCAAACATGGTGGACATGGGCGTGTACAGTATGGGTGCCAATGGAACTGGGTCAATGATGTTTATTGATGATGTGACTGCTGATAGAGACTGTATCAGCATAGAGATATACTTTCTGCTCAGATTCAGTCAAATGCTGCAAAACCAATAGGCCAGGTTGATAAAGACACAAAATATACAGTGGTGCTTGAAAGTTTGTGAACCCTTTAGAATTTTCTATATTTCTGCATAAATATGACCAAAAACATCATCAGATTTTCACACAAGTCCTAAAAGTAGACAAAGAGAACCCAGTTAAACAAATGAGACAAAAATATTATGCTTGATCATTTATTTATTGAGGAAAATGATTCAATATTACATATCTGTGAGTGGCAAAAGTATGTGAACCTTTGCTTTCAGTATCTGGTGTGACCCCCTTGCGCAGCAATAACTGCAACTAAACGTTTGCGGTAACTGTTGATCAGTCCTGCACACCGGCTTGGAGGAATTTTAGCCCATTCCTCCATACAGAACAGCTTCAACTCTGGGATGTTGGTAGGTTTCCTCACATGAACTGCTCGCTTCATGTCCTTCCACAACATTTCGATTGGATTAAGGTCAGGACTTTGACTTGGCCATTCCAAAACATTAACTTTATTCTTCTTTAACCATTCTTTGGTAGAATGACTTGTGTGCTTAGGGTCGCTGTCTTGCTACATGACCCACCTTCTCTTGAGATTCAGTTCATGGACAGATGTCCTGACATTTTCCTTTAGAATTCGCTGGTATAATTCAGAATTCATTGTTCCATCAATGATGGTAAGCTGTCCTGGCCCAGATGCAGCAAAACAGGCCCAAACCATGATCCTACCACCACCATGTTTCAGAGATGGGATAAGGTTCTTATGCTGGAATGCAGTGTTTTCCTTTCTCCAAACATAACGCTTCTCATTTAAACCAAAAAGTTCTATTTTGGTCTCATCCATCCACAAAACATTTTCCAATAGCCTTCTGGCTTGTCCATGTGATCTTGAGCAAAGTGCAGACGAGCAGCAATGTTCTTTTTAGAGAGCAGTGGCTTTCTCCTTGCAACCCTGCCATGCATACCATTGTTGTTCAGTGTTTTCCTGATGGTGGACTCATGAACATTAGCCAATGTGAGAGAGGCCTTCAGTTGCTTAGAAGTTACCCTGGGGTCCTTTGTGACCTCGCCGACTGTTTCACGCCTTGTTCTTGGAGTGATCTTTGTTGGTCGACCACTCCTGGGGAGGGGAACAATGGTCTTGAATTTCCTCCATTTGTACACAATCTGTCTGACTGTGGATTGGTGGAGTCCAAACTCTTTTGAGATGGTTTTGTAACCATTTTCAGCCTGATGAGCATCAACAACGCTTTTTCTGAGGTCCTCAGAAATCTTAGTTCGTGCCATGATACACTTCCACAAACGTGTTGTGAAGATCAGACTTTGATAGATCCCTGTTCTTTAAATAAACCAGGGTGCCCACTCACACCTGATTGTCATCCCATTGATTGAAAACACCTGACTCTAATTTCACCTTAAAATTAACTGCTAATCCTAGAGGTTCACATACTTTTGCCACTCACAGATATGCAATATTGGATCACTTTCCTCAATAAATAAATGATCAAGTATAATATTGTCGTCTCATTTGTTTAACTGGGTTCGCTTTATCTACTTTTAAGACTTGTGTGAAAATCTGATGAAGTTTTAGGTCATATTTATGCAGAAATATAGAAATTTCTAAAGGGTTCACAAACTTTCAAGCACCACTGTATAGCAAAAGCAACCCAAGAGCTTCTTAAGGCAAAAGAAATGGAATGTTCTTAAATGACCAAGTCAGTTAACCCAATTGAGGATGCTTTGAACTCACTGAAGACAAAACTGAAGGTAGAAAGATCCACAAACAAGCAGCAACTGAATGCAGCTGCAGTAAAGGCCTGACAAAGCATCTCAAGGAAGGTAAATCCACATTTGGTGATGTCCATGGGTTCCTGACTTCAGGCAATCATTGGCTGATTTGAGCCAGCGAGAGATCTAAGAGACTGCATTTGAGGCAGCTAGATGTCTACAGGACATGATTTGTGGCAGTGCCACTACTGTCAACATTGCTACTACTTTTCATAATTGGCAATAGTTAGTGTATAATACACATGGGGCAGCACAGTGGTGTAGTGGTTAGCACTGTTGCCTCACAGCAAGAAAGTTCTGGGTTTGAGCCCAGTGGCTGACAGGGGCCTCCCTGTGTCTCTGTGGGTTTCCTCTGGGTGTTCTGGTTTCCCCCACAGTCCAAAGACATGCAGGTTAGGCTAATTGGTGGCTCTACATTGACTGTAGGTGTGAATGTGAGTGGTTGTTTGTCTCTATGTATCAGCCCTGCGATGACCTGGCAACTTGTCCATTGTGTACCTTGCCTCTCGCCCATAGTCAGCTGGGATAGGCTCCAGCTTGCCCGTGACCCTGCACAGGATAAGCGGCTACGGATAATGCATAGCTAATGCACATAAACAGTAACTATTGACAGTTTTGTTTTGTTTTTTTTAAACCCAGGCATATCCAGTCCTGAAGCTTTTGAGCATAAATAAAAGAATGAAAGGCTGGTAGGATGCGAACATGTACACTGCTTAACATGGAATTTTGGTAATATCGCTTTTATACAAGTAAGAGGCACTACTGATCTGATCTGAAGTCAGACTTGCCATATTAGTGGTAATGACAAGGCTTCGATAACACGTCTGTAGTGGCGGACATGTCCATTTGGCAAAATAACACTCCAAAAAAAATGTGGTCTAGTGTCTTGGTGTGTGCGTAGGAGAAATACCCCTTCAACCATCTGCAGAGAGACAGTGGTCTATTGTGAACGCAATGAAATGCACAATGTATGGTAATGATGTCAGATAAGAAACAATGTACTGACTATGAAATGTCTCTGCTGAGAATACTAACCCTTAGCAAAATAAAAAACTAATTGTTAAGCAAAGAGGACTAGAGATACATGACATTGTCGAGCTTCAGTGACCTTCCTGATTCTATTTATTACATTGAAGGCGTCGGAGGCCAAGACTTTGAGAGTCTTGCTTTTGTGTTTTCACAGAAAATCCTAAATCGCTCTTTACTGGAGCACCCAAAATGCTGAATACTTAGTGCACTCAATGACTCTGTTACTGTCTTAATTGACATTTGCAGAACATCTTGCTCTTTCATTATTTTATATTACACAGCATTTAGCAGACACACTTATCCAGAGCAACATACAAGTAGTGCAAAAGTCAGTCCACAAAGTGATAGAACAAGAAAGTTCTAGCGCCAACTGAACAAGTGACATATTTCAGTTTTTGTTCAGGAAAGAACATGCATTGCATCTGTGGTTGTAAAATGGTGGTTTGTAGGCGCTTAAAATGATCTATAAACAGATATCATAGAATAAACCAATACAGAATAAAGAATTTTGCTGATCAGGCTGAAAACCCAATTTTACATGATGATCTACAATCCCAAACAAATAACTACTTTTATTATACGTACAAATCTGATGACTACAATTCAAAGTTTGTTAATAATTTGTCTTTACATGCATTATGATAATCTACGAAATGGGGTTTACAGGATTCAGTCAAGAAGTCAGTTTCTTTCTAAATACACAACATTTGCACTTGAACAGAAGAAAACAAATTCCAATTTCTTCTTTTTAAAAAAAAATAAATAAAAAATAATTTACTCACATTAATCAGTTGGGACTAAATTACTTGGGCAACGATTACAGTGTCTTGCAAAAGTATTCATCCCTCTTGGTGGTTGTCCTGTTTTGCCACATTACAAGCTGGAATTAAAATTGATTTTTTTGGACGGTTAGCACCATTTGATTTACACAACATGCCTACCACTTTAAAGGTGGAATTTTTATTTATTTATTTTTAATTGTGATACAAACAACAATTCAGATGAAAAAACAGAAATCTGGAGTGTGCATAGGTATTCACCCCCTTTCATATGAAACCCCTAAATAAGAGTTGGTCCAACCAATTCACTTCATAAGTCACATAATTAGTTGATTAAGATCCACCTGTGTGCCATCAAAGTGTCACATGATCTGTCACATGATGTCTGTGACTAACACTACTAAGCAAGCAACATGAAAACCAAGGAGCACTCCAAACAGGTCAGAGACAAAGTTGTGGAGAAGTATCGATCAGGGTTGGGTTATAAAAAAATATCACAAACTTTGAATATCCCACGGAGCACCATTAAATCCATTATACCAGAATGGAAAGAATACAGCACCACTACAAACCTGACAAGAGAAGGTCGTCCACCAAAACTCACAGACCAGGCAAGGAGGGCATTAATCAGAGATGCAACAAAGACACCAAAGATAACACTGAAGGAGCTGCAAAGATCCACAGCGGAGATGGGAGCATCTGTCCATAGGACCACTTTAAGCCATACACTCCACAGAGCGGGGCTTTATGAAAGCGTGGCCAGAAAAAAGCCGTTGCTTAAGAAAACATGTCTGGAGTTTGCCCAACAGCATGTGGCAGACTCCCCAAACACGTGGAAGATGATTCTCTGGTCAAATGAGACTAAAACTGAACTTTTTGGCCATCATGGGAAACACCATGTGTGGTGCAAACCCAACACCCTGAGAACACCATTCCTACAGTGAAGCATGGTGGTGGCAGCATCATGCTGTGGGGATATTTTTCATCTGCAGGGACAGAAAAGCTGGCCAGGACTGAAGGAAAGATGGATAGCACTAAATACAGGGCAATTCTGGAGGAAAACCTGTTTGAGTCGGCCAGAGCTTTGAGACTGGGACAAAGGTTCACGTTCCAGCAGGACAATGACCCTAAACATACTGCTAAAGCTACATTGAAGTGGTTTAAAGGGAAACATTTAAATGTCTTGGAATGGCCTAATCAAAGCCCAAAACTCAATCTAAGTGAGAATCTGTGGCATAACTTGAAGATTGCTGGACACCAACACAACCCATCTAACTTGAAGGAGTTGGAGCAGTTTTGCCTTGAGGAATGGGCAAAAATCCCAGTGGCTAGATGTGCTAAGCTAATAGAGCCATACTCCAAGAGACTTGCAGCTGGAATTGCAGCAAAAAACAGCTCTACAAAGTATTGACTTTGGGGGGTGCACACTCCAGATTTGTCCCCCCCCCCCTTATTGTTTGTGTAACAATTTTTTAAAAAATGTACCTTTAAAGTTGTAGGCATGTTGTGTAAATCAGATGGTGCTAACCTCTTAAAAATCCATTTTAATTCCAGCTTGTAATGCAACAAAACAGGACAAACACCAAGAGGGATGAATACTTTTGCAAGACAATGTATATATGAAGAAAAATTAAAGGATCTTATTTGCAAGTTTAGGCACAGTAGATAATGGACTAATCCATCAGAGCATGAATGTGATCTAGACTGAAAATGTTAATAATCGCTCCATTTTTTTTAAAATTTCAGGCAGCTAGATCTCTCGTAGTAGGGATTTGAGGCAGCAAGACTACTTGGAGGCAGCTATACCTTTAAAAGACTATTGAGACTTGAGTATTTGATAAAATTATAAGAATCTACAATAGGCCTACTGACCTTGCAAAACATGAATTGATTTCCATTTGCTCAACAGTTATGAAAGAACAGTGACAGCAAAATGATTCGACACATCTACTAGTTTATTTTAAAACTTGAATATTAATATCGAGTACATGGAATATATAAAAAGTGATGAATTTCAGGCCTCGTTCATCTGCGAGAATCATAATCTTGTAACAGTCACTACAGACTATACCAAGCCTCTAAAAATTCAGAGAGCACGACCTTCATTCTCATCAAAATGATGGATGCTGCTACGGATGTTATAGCGGAAGGGCAGAATGTGCCGCTGTAGTTTGAGCACCTTACTCACGGTTTCTTAGTGGCCTTCAAGGACACCTTGGTTAATAAGGCCATGGGGAAATGTAGGTACGGGAATAACACACGTTTACGTACACACACTCCGAGATGACATATCTCGCAACATGCTTCTGTTATGCAAACACACATTACACACGATCCTGAGAGCGTCTGCTCCTTAGTGTATGGTGGTGCTGGGGAATTGTATCACCAGTATCGACTCCTTACTGGCCCTGGTTTCCACCTGGTACCTAAATACACACTCACATAATACATAGCTAGCTGTTGCAGTGACTTGTGTAATCTTACAGTCAAAAAGGTTAATTTTTTTTGCATGTACGTGTGTTTTGAGCACCACAACAACGTAACCAAAGGCTGACCTCAAGGCATTGGGGTAGAAAGGCATGTGAAGGAACAAAAATTGCTGTTTTGATTTTTTCTCCCCCTCTGTGGATGGTATGCATGGAACCCTGTTTTGGCATGTCGGCATGTGGATCCCATAACCACAAAGTCATTAGTGCTGTAAAAACAGGCCGGCTTGTTCACAAAGCACACAACTGTCCACCCTCTCATGCTCCAAACGTCAGAGATACGTCTGCTGCGTTGTCTGTACAGTTGCTGATAATTTCTATCTTGCCACCTCCAAACGTTCACTCTCTCACAAACACAGTATCTCTGTCACTGAAGGCAAGTTCCCTTCAAAACCCCCCCACCCCTGGAGCTCAAATGTCCTCTCCACCCAGTCAGCAACAGGAGTCTTTTCATCCTGTTTGTATCTCTCTCAGTGGATGATGTGCTCCAGGTAGTGAGGGTGAGGGTTTTCTTTCACATACTTTTGAATGTACCAGCAGGTCAGGTGAGCCCTGAGGTCTTCCTCGACCACAAAATCCATCGCTGCCTAAAAATAAAATAAAATAAATAAATAAAAAAAGTCAGAAAATGTCCACATCCAAGACTGATTACTTTCCAGAATATGCAGGTACCATCCGCTGATGCCCAGAGAAGCATCAAGTGATGACGAAAACCACTGGCTTTTGAAAAATGATGGATGGATAGATTTTTTTTTTTAACCTGCACATCTCACAGAGTTAAAAAGATATAGACGCACACTGGTCACATGATCACATTCTTTTATGGAGAACCTGCAACATTAATCATTTACACTTGGGATGTGACCGATAGCATCAGATCACGTCGACTGACATGTTTTTAACAATTATTAGCCTTAGGCTTAGTAAATATAAGTGAATAATAACAGAGATAAAAGTCGAGGTTATTTAAATAATACTACCAATAATAATAATAAATAAGTAATAATAATACCAAAACCAGTACCAAATGGTTTGGTGACCATGATGTTACTATGCTTGATTGGCCCACCAACTCACCTGACCTGAACCCCAGAGAGAATCTATAGGGTGTTGTCAAGAGGAAGACGAGAAACACCCGACCCAAAAATACAGAGATGAAGGTCACTATGAAAGCAACCTGGGCTTCAATAACACCTCAGCAGTGCCACAGGCTGATTGCCTCCATGCCACGCCGCATTGATGCGGTAATTTGTAGTAAAGGAGCCCCAGCCAAGCACCGAGTGTATAAATGAACATACTTTTTAGAAGTTGAACATTTCTGTATTGTAAATCCTTTTTTGACTGATCTGAGGAAATATTCTAATAATATGGGAGACTGGATTTCTGATTTTCATGAGCTGTAAGCCATAATCATCAATATTAAAACAAAAAAAGGCTTGAAATATTTCACGTTACGTGCAACAAATACAGAATATATTGAACGTTTACATTTTTGAATTAAATTATAGGAAAAAAAAAACTTTTTGATGATATTCTAATTGTTTGAGATACACTAGTAGATAATGGCTGGATGGACAAAGACTATCACGTACTCTACCCTCTGTCATGGTAACAAGTTTTGCTGATTAATGACTGTTAAGAAATGAAAAAAAAAAACGTTGTCCAGCACAACACAGGAAATGAGGAGGTAAAATCCAACAAAAAGCCTTCACACTTAATAAGCAGATCGTAATCAGTGTAAAGAGCCTTTAGAAACGACCCACACACCCAGTTGGCTGCTCTAACTGATGGAAGACAATAAAGTAAGGAATAAAACACAACAGGGCATACTGTTATAGGAAAATATAACAGTAAATATATGAACGGAAAATATTATTCTCTTTAATAAGACCAAAAAAACAAAACAAAACCCCGAAAACCAGCTTGCCGTGTCACCGAGAAGCTGTAAAGTTCTCTGTGTTCTCTATCCTGAATACTTTCCTGTGTCTGAAAATTTAAAGGAATCTGTTTACCTCTGATGTCGACAAAATTACTTCATAAACATCTCCGAACGGGGGCGCTGTGGCTCAGGTGGATAAGGCGCCATACCATAAATCCGGGGACCCGGGTTCGATTCCGACCCGAGGTCATTTCCCGATCCCTCCCCATCTCTCTCTCCCGCTCATTTCCTGTCTGTCTCTACACTGTCCTATCCAATAAAGGTGAAAAAAGCCCCCAAAAAATCTTTAAATAAATAAACATCTCCAAATGGTGGCGGCACGGTGGTGTAGTGGTTAGCGCTGTCGCCTCACAATAAGAAGGTCCGGGTTCGAGCCCCGGGGCCGGCGAGGGCCTTTCTGTGCGGAGTTTGCATGTTCTCCCCGTGTCCGTGTGGGTTTCCTCCAGGTGCTCCGGTTTCCCCCACAGTCCAAAGACATGCAGGTTAGGTTAACTGGTGACTCTAAATTGACCGTAGGTGTGAATGTGAGTGTGAATGGTTGTCTGTGTCTATGTCAGCCCTGTGATGACCTGGCGACTTGTCCAGGGTGTACCCCGCCTTTCGCCCGTAGTCAGCTGGGATAGGCTCCAGCTTGCCTGCGACCCTGTAGAACAGGATAAAGCGGCTAGAGATAATGAGATGAGATGAGATCTCCGAATGAATATAAACCTGTGAACTGCCTTGCAGCCAGGACCTTTGAACCAATCACATACCCCTTTTCCACCAAATCAGTTCCAGGGCTGGTTCAGGGCCAGTGCTGGTTCACAACTCGTTCAACTTGCGAGCCAGCTGAGAACCAGTTTGCTTTTCCATAGCTCGCGGTGCTAAAGGAAGCCACGTCATTACGTCACTGTATACATCAGTTACATTGCTACGTTTACATAAACCTTGGCGCGAATATCGAAGCAAAAACAACATGGAAGAAGCAGCAGCAGCAACAACAACAATAATAATGGATGACTTCGCGTTTGTACAGCTGCTGCTTCTTGTCGCTTAAAAACGGCGATCTTTCGCGGTCTTGTTATTGTTGTTGGTCTTAACATTTCCGCCCCCCGCTGACGTAAGCGGTTCTTTCCTCTGGCCCAGCAGAGAGTTGGTGCTAGCCTGGAACCGGTTTTTCTGTCCCCAGAGCCAGTTCTTTGTCAGTGGAAACAGAAAACCGGGTTCCAAACTAAGCACTGGCCCCGAACCAGCCCTGGAACTGCTTTGGTGGAAAAGAGGCAACATTCACAAAATCGCTAGCACTGTGCTACAAAACTGTCTGTACCACAGAAGCTCTCTATAATATAATATAATATAATATAATATAATATAATATAATATAATATAATATAATATAATATAATATAATACATCTTTATTAAGACACTATTGTGAAAAATAGTGTCTTTTACATTTAAAAAAAAAAATCAATAAATTAATATCGAGTTAGGTTGGGCCGGATGAGAAACCATTTGTCTTGATGTCATGCCGTACGGCCCGAACGCAGCGAGACCAGTACAAATGACCAGCAGCCAAATATTTCCCTGCCCGGCCCGACCTCACTCCGTCAATAAGCCTTTTATCACATTTTTTAACTAACATACACAGTGGAAAACAATGAACAACAGTGTATCTTACTGTTGTTGTTATCAAGGTAGCATTAAATACTTTGCGAAAACTAAGACAACGAGTCAGGTTCAGAGCCTAAATTTCCTTTTTTCTTCGGTTGTATACAGAAACTACATAGCAAGCTGTCGAGCTCCTTAGCGGGGATGACTTATGTCTCTTTCCTCCTTCAGTTCAGCAAGAAATCTTTTGAAAACTTTCATGTCGTACTTAGTTTTTTTTCAAACGGTGTTTTCTTCTTGTTGTCCTTGTATCAATAAGTGAATTTCTTCACTCGAAAGTACCTTTTATTCATTTTCTTCGACAATTTCAGCTTGTTCAATTAGGTCTGTGTCTGATAAATCATCTGGATAATAAAATTCACTTTCACTGTGCTCAGTTGTGTCGCTCATTTTTCAAAAGTAACAATTCGGAGCAAAATGAAAACAGCGGACGCGAGGGAAACGGGTCCGGGGCCGCGTACGGCTTTTTCCGGACGGGATTCAAAAATCCGTATCTGCCCGGTCATGTGACTTTTCCCAATGGTTTTATTAAGAGCGTGCGCACAGGTCCGTACGGGTCATATTAGAAATATGTATATTCATGTGAACGTTAAACAGGCTTGTAGTAGTCGAGTCCGACTCGTGCCCTAATTTTAAGGACTTGTGACTCAACCTGGACTTCAGCACTGATGACTTGGACTCGGACTCGTGCATTAACTGCATTCGGACTTGTAAATTGGAGATGAGGACTTGGGTTTTTTCTTTATTTTTTGTAACGTCATAATAATTTGGCATAAGATATTTATATCTACATTAATGTTTGTACTAATTTTGTGCAAGTGTGTCACACCTGTGCGCCTTGGCGTGTGCAGACAGACAGACTCTCGGGCGCGCTCCGGACAGCGCATGTGCGCCAAGCGGACTCTCATGCGTGCACACTGTAAACGACTCGCACCTGCACAGGATTAAGGCGCAATCAGCGCACCTATATAAAAACACACTTACTTTGCGAAGTACTGAGTTGCATTGCTGACACATTACCAGGCCTTATTTCCTTATTTGATTTCCTGTTTCTTGTCTTTGATTCTGCCGAATCTACAATAACCTGTTTGTGCGTTGCTCGACCTATTGCGTTTCACCATTTTACGATTTTGCCTGCCGTTCTGGATTGTTTACCTGTCTTCACTTGTATTAATAAACACACCTTCTGCGCTTACATCCGTCTCCCAACCATCTCTGACACAATACTTCGCACTCCCTGACAAAGAGAAGCACATTCACCTGTTCAGGAACAAACTAATGTTAATGGCGCTAAAACAGCCACCGTCAAATGGTGCAGTTGGAGTTTTGTTCTCAGACTTGACTCAAAAATTTTTGAATGGCTTGGATTTGACTCAGACTTGGATGCTGGGGACTTGAGACTGGACTCCGACTCGAGGTTTAGTTACTCAGCTACAACACTGATGTTAAATAGAATAGATAGCTCTCTGTCATGGTGTGACAGAACTGCAACAGTACACACTGTGTAAATTCCACGTACTCATTTACACCAACATCGACTGCTGATAACAGAAATGTGCTCGGTTACATTCATAAATGTGATGTACTCGATTCAGTTTAAATGCTCAGTACTAATAACCATCACACCGGGCCACACTGAAATACTGGAATATTATAACTCTCTGTTGTAACCTTGGCCAGGTGCTTGGCGATTCCTCGTCCTCGGTAAGCATCTGGAACCTCAGTATGTTGCAGATCCACCGTCTTCTTCCCCACATATTCATACAGCAACACAGCTCTGTCATAAGACCCTATCACACAGGGGGAAAAAAAAAAAAGTTTGCACACCCTTAGGACAAAATAAACAAAGAAATCTAATTCCACACCAACAGTACATTACTGTGTTCAGTTTCATCTGGATTTTTTTTACGTTATTATCATTGCAAGTATCAGGAAATAGTGTTTGTTGAAAGATATTAATAGTCGGAAAAACATCTAAATATCAGTCTCAATTTGTGATTTTTTTTTTGTTGTTGTTGAGATCCTCTCAGTTGTAATGTATTCGTGTAACTGTTCTAATGCTGTCAGGTTGCAATTTTTCTTCCTGATGACATCTCTCATAACAGGAAACTGGAAACAGAGATGATTACTGACTGGAAAACATCTTTATTTTTACCTCCAACGACTTTGTTGCAGCAGGTTATTTTTTCGCATCCGTTTGTTTGCTTTTTCCTAACGTAACTCAAAAAGTAGCGCAGGGCTTGACATTAACGTTTTAATCCACTCGTCCATTCAGACAAGCAGCAAGAGTTTTCACTCGGCCTGACCAGAACTTTTTTTATTACTATGTATTAACTAGTTCAATGAAAGGAAAGTGGTTAATAAAGTTTATCAAAAAGCAGGTATAGTTATGATCATTATGCTCAATAAAACTCAAACTTTAACTGTAACAATAAACAGAAATTATCCAAAGCCCCATTATGGTGCGTGTGCTGTTCTAACCCATTACCTGATCTGCAGTTTTAAGTGTCAGACTCACCCAAATTCAAAGCTCCTGGAGGAAATAAAGTTAAATCTTGATTAATCCAGTGAAACCTGAAGGATAAATTCATTAAGGGGGACAGAATCACGTTGTGAATGAAAACAAACCGAGTTCAGCACTGTCGTAAAATTCCCCCGAAATATTTTATAACATTTGTGATGGCTAATGTGTCCCATACAAAAGAAAAATACAATGGATATCCAAATGAAGTGAAGATTCAGCACAGATATTTATTTTATTGAGGTATTTGATCGCCATTTCTCCGATTTCGATGAATTCAGAGTCTAATCTATAATTAGAGTTACGATGTGGTTATTTATTTATTTTTATACACACACTGCTGTACTTGGCATCCTGGAATTTTGTAAACAATAACACGGCCGGATCACTGAGGGGATTTAACTAGTTTTGTTGGAACGTTATTGATGCAACTCTTGAATAATTACTATAAAAATGGTGATTTTCAACAAATATTCAACTCGTCCTGACGGACAGGCAGATGCGGATTTGACTTATCCAGACCAAACATTTGGTTGTCCCGGACAGTCGGACTACCGTTAACGTTGAGCCTTGTCGTGAACAAAATTTGCTGTAATCTTGAGGAATGGTGGGCCAATATGTACATCTAGATATGTATGTCGATCAAAGATTTTTTTGTCCGTTCTCAACGCAACTCAAAAAGTATTGAATGGATTTGGATGAAATTTGGTGTACAGCTTTAGTATTATCCCAGATTCAAGTGATTTGATTTTGATATGTGGCTTGGTGGAGGTATGCACTCTACTGAGTGCCCTTCTAGTTTAGTTACATGACAACTCTCAAGTTCTCAAACCTGACTTGTCAGATGATGTTGATTCATTTTCAGGTGTGTAGGTAGGTGGGTTTCATTGCAGTTTTGTGCAAAATAGCCTGTGTTTCCACTGAGTGATGTTATATGATTAAAGCTGGTTTTCTCCTCTCACGACAGTCATTCCAATTAAACCTGGTGACGAATCTCCAAGACATGAGAAGCATTGGCAAAGACATTTTCCTTGGTTTTGTTCCTCTTTGTGTCATGTTGCTTTGTCTAAGTGTCTAAAAAAAAAACCAAACACCTTATGCGAGAGTATAAACCTTTTTGCGATATTTGAAATTCACACGTTTCCATTCCTCATTTTTGGTTCACAATTTCAAATGGTGCATTAGGCACAAGTTAAATGGAAACCTGCTTCTTGAGTCTCAAAAGAAAATATGGGATATATAAAGTTAAAACTATGACGTGTTTAAATAATATTGGCTGGCATTGAGTGGTATATCCCATTCAGCTAGCATGATATCGGACAAGTCAAAGAGGAGTTCAATATCATGCTAGCTGAATGGAATATATCTGATATCCCATGAAAAAAAGCCAGCCAATATTATTATTATTATTATACATAGACATTACTTTTGGTTATTCAACGCATCTTTCTCTTTCAAAATTCTCCCAAAATCTTCCGTATTTAATGAGGCAAATCTGGCGGCCATGTTTGTTTACAAATTGTCGCAGTCGCTTGCTAGCACGGACGTTTTACGTCTCCGACGTGTGCCATCATGTTGTCTTGACAACCATGCAATATCGTAAACCATATTCAACGCTCATTCTCCATTGGGTAGAGTGACGTAATACACGTCGGATAAGCGATATGCTAACAATACTGCATGCTATCGAACTAAATCATTGAAACCCACTAGAAGGGAACAGGATACTTAACAGTTATTCCATGAAATCGAGTCATACATGAGCTGATATAAGCCGTGTACGATGAGATTGAGTGGAATAACTTTTATTCTATCCACGTTCACTGGATTCTGAGAAACAGAGCATTTTTTAAATTTTTTTGCAAATCTGATAAATAAAAACTTCATACAAAACGTCCGACAAAATCATTTCCGCTTAGAATGTAAACAAACCGGCGAAATGACAGGAGCAATTTGTGGAAAATGCAATAATAATTATAATACATAGGGCCAAATTACTCAATTGTGATTGGTCAATCAAGGAGGGCTTTTTTCCTTAACACGGGGCCGTATTTCTGAAATGCTATTGGCTAGTTCGTTGGAATGGGTAAAAAGACAAACAAGTCCAAAAGCCTGATGAAACAAGAAGATATTCTGTGGAAATGCGGTCCTCGTGTCGTGTCGCCGTGTCATGATGAAAGACGCTTTAGAAACTGATTCAAACGTGCAAGATAGTCTTGTGCCCTGATTGGTTCAGAAAACGTGAATGACAAATTTTGTGAACTTGGTGTAGTGGTTAGCACGGTCGCCTCACAGCAAGAAGGTTCCGGGTTCGAAGCCGGCGAGGGCCTTTCTGTGTGGAGTTTTCATGTTCTCCCCGTATCTGCGTGGGTTTCCCCCACAGTCCAAAAACATGCAGTTAGGTTAACGTGGGGCAGCCTTGGGCTGAAGTGCCCTTGAGCAAGGTACCTAATCCCTGACTGCTCCCCGGGCGCTCTAGTGTGGCTGCCCACTGCTCTGGGTATGTGCGCGTGTTCACTGCTTCAGATGGGTTAAATGCAGAGGATGAATTTCACTGCGCTTGAAGTGTGCATGTGACAAATAAAGGTTTCTTCTTCTTCTGAATGGCTTCCAAAGTATGAATTTGGCCCTATATATTATAAACAAGTAATCGTATGGTTCCTCGTAAAATTAAAGGATCAATTTCACTTGTGATTTCAAAGTTTTCAAAACTTCGAAATCACTCGTGAAATTAATCCTTAATTTTACTCGGCCCCATACGATTACCTATACTAATAACTCTTGAAAAAATAAAAAAAAGATATATGTTCTTACCATTAAATACTTAGTCCATATTTTGTTGCTTTTTTTTTGTTTTTTTTGGGGGAGGGTTTGTTTTCGAGTAGTTACCTCCGCCAAGGAGGTTATGTTTTCGGTAGCATTGGTTTGTTTGTTGGTTTGTCTGTTAGCAACATTAGGGAAAAAGTTATGAACGGATTGCTCTGAAATTTTTTCCAGAGGTGTGACTGGGCACAAGTAACAATCCATTACATTTTGGCGGTGACCCAGATCACCTTCTGGGTCCCGGATTTTTTTTAAAGGATTCTTGGCGGAGGTCTGCGCTCTCCGAGTGCTTTTCTAGTTTTTATTTCATCCTCGGTTGCTCCAGCAACACGCTCCGCCATTTTTTCTTCATGGTATATGAGCTGATATCCTAGTAGTAGAGTAGCCAAACAAACAGAGTGCACGATTGCTCATATCCAGTGAATGTGGGTAGAATAAATGTTTTTATTCCATTGAAAAAAAAAAAGTGTCCGGTACATATAATAATCATTGATAAATAATATAAGTGGAATAAAACAGGTTGGGACTTGGAAAATAATGACGATCAGGGCCAGTGACTTCTTGTTGATGATTATTATCCTGTAAAAGCATGCCCCTGCACTAGGGTGCATCAGTTGCCCCCTAAAAATTTAAAGTTCCTCCGATCATGATGCATTTTTGTTTTTATGTTCCTTTTGGTAAGAAAACACACCAGGTGAAATATTTTGACAAAATTCAAAAGTTTAATGGTGGCACCAGGAGCTCAAAGTTATGGAAAAAGCTGCTATTTTATGACTTTTATGACAAAATTTCGATCATTTTTCATGAAACATTATGGCACCTTATAGAGTATATCAAATATCTTAGATACACATTTTTAGTGCATATTCTAAATACACTGACAGTCAATGAAAATGTCCAGGTGACATTTATGAAAATAATTTTATTCATAAGCTATGAAATCATGTACTAGAAGCTTACAGATCAATATACTGACATTTAACTCGAGATGAATAAACAAAAAATCACAATTGTTGTGAGCTTTGATAATGTACAGTCCGAACAAAATGGATACCCTGTAATTGGAAAGTTGCAGCTTCAGTACCGAGTATTGTCCCCACCAACAGCAATACAAGCCGTCAGTCTGCGACGCATACTGCGTATCAAACGGCGAATCCTGTCTTGAGGAATGGCCTGCCACTCCTCTTGAAGAGCCTGGATCAGTTGACCTCTGTTCATGGGACGAGGAACACGGTTCTGGATCTGAACACCAAGGTGATCCCATAAATGCTCAATGGGATTGAGATCAGGTGAATACACAGGCCATAGCAGGGTTTGAACATTCAATCGACGCCCAACTTCTGAAAAACTTAGGCCGGCTTGCACCATGCCGAGGGCCCGCCATCTGTCATCTGGATTTAACCGTGGCATCTTGGACATAAGGAATACAAAAGTCGGCTTTTTCATGGCCTATCCAACCCATCCTTTCAACCGTGTACAAATTTTTGTTTTTCTCCAAAACAGCACTTTGAGCTGATTCCTAAAGACCACTCCCTGAAGACTATTGAAAAATGTTTGGATTGAGGAGAACTCATTAATGACTTCTGTGCACGCTATTCAATAGAAACATCTCAAAACAAACATTTCCCCAACTCCGTATTGCATAATATGTTGAATTATTGACCTGGACTTTTTCATTGACTGCCAGTGTATATTATCAAGCACAGTTTTGCCGCTTTTCCACTACAAACGCGGCTGAGTCGGGCTGAGCCGTGCCGTGCTGAGTTGGGCTGAGTCGTGCGGTGCTGAGTTGGGCTGAGTCGAGCTGAGTGGGGCTGTTGGAGTTGCATTTCGACTACAACCGCGCTGAACCGTGCTGGCTGGAAGTGGGTGGACACATTGGGTGGAGTTAGCGAAAGTGGGTGGACGTCACGTGATGTCGTTAGGCGGCGCAAACAGTGACATCAGTGATCTTTTAAGCGGTAGTCTCACGACCCGAATAGTAAACAATAAACATGGAGGACATGGAGTCGTTAGTGTTGCTGGTCTTGGTTCTGTGGCTTGTTGTCACCGACAACGCCAACAGATACTGGCAAGAGCGTATAGATGAGGCGAGGCGCATAAGGCTTCATAATTCTCGTAATTCTTCTTCTTCCGGGTTTGCGGTGTTTACAGATCCCAGCGTGCTCGCGGGGCGTGTGTGGGCATGTGAGGACACTCCTCCTCACCAATCAGTGCACAGGGGAGGGTCTGCTCACGCCCCCAGCCTCACTCGGCTCGCTTCAGCCCCACTCCAAAACGGTGCGAGTTTTAGGGGCTAAGCAGGGCTGAAGCGAGCCGAGTCGTGCTGTTTTTTGGTAGTCGAAACGCGAACCGTGTCGGGCTGAAGCGAGCTGAAAAAGGGTAGTGGAAAAGGGCCATTTGAGTTTTAGCTGTTCATTGAATCATCGTTCAACTACTTTTAAACAATACAAATGTATTATGAATCACATTAATGCTTCTCAATCCCTCGCGAAGGTTCTTAACATGATCTCTGGCTCACGAGAAATCAATAAATGGAGTCCAACATTGTGATTCAAACCTTGCGCGAAAACATAAAATAAGCATCTTTTGGCAAAAAAAATGAACCTCATGGTGCCACCATTAGACTTTTGAATATGGTCAAAACATTTTACAGGATGTCTTTATTGGTGAAAAGGAACACCCGAACAAAAATGCATCAGATTTTATGAAAGCGAGGGCAACTGATGCACCCTTCCCTGCACTCAATCACACATGCAAATCATCATGTTATCAGCGTGGTATAAGGTAACAGGTGTGTGGTTTTCTGACTTAAATAGAATATTAAACTTTTTTTTAAAGGACAAATCCTAATCCTGATAAAAAATAAAACTGTATAAACTCCAGTGCAGGTATGTCTCATCTCATCTCATTATCTCTAGCCGCTTTATCCTTCTACAGGGTCGCAGGCAAGCTGGAGCCCATCCCAGCTGACCATGGGTGAAAGGCGGGGTACACCCTGGACAAGTCGCCAGGTCATCACAGGGCTGACACATAGACACAGACAACCATTCACACTCACATTCACACCTACGGTCAATTTAGAGTCACCAGTTAACCTAACCTGCATGTCTTTGGACTGTGGGGGAAACCGGAGCACCCGGAGGAAACCCACGCGGACACGGGGAGAACATGCAAACTCCACACAGAAAGGCCCTCGCCGGCCCCGGGGCTCGAACCCAGGACCTTCTTGCTGTGAGGCGACAGCGCTAACCACTACACCACCGTGCAGCCCAGTGCAGGTATGTAAGAGGGAAAACACTAACAGACAGGAACAGAGAGGCCTCATCCTGGGGGACTTGAACTAATCCAGGGCCTTTTTTTTTTCTTTCGACTGTTATGAATGCAAATGTGAGAGTGATGAGAACTAATTGTGCACTGCTGTTAAAATAGCATGCATAAGGTGTGTTCAAGTACACAAACAGACCCTGGATTCAAAGGATTAAAAAAAACAAAAACTCTGGCTTGTTTTCTGCTGATAAAATCTGTTATTAATGTAACAGGAAGTCGAAGGAGAACTGGCTTGTCTGGTTGCACTGTAAGCTATAAATGAAGTTTTTACTCAAGACAAAGAAACTAAGGATTGTAAGGAATTGAGATTTGTAATGTAAAAACACCAAAATCTGAAGAGAAGACAACAATGTCAGGATGGAAGCGGGTGGAATTAAAAATAAATATCCATTACCAGTTAGCTAAACTAAAGTAAACTAACCCATAAGAGGTGGGGGGGGGGAAAAAAACTCGTCTAGGAAACGACCCCACTGAGGTTAAATACACAATAAAAACTAAATACTTCAACACGTCACTGTTTCCACTACTTATCCTGGTGACTAAAAAGTTAATACGACACACACTGCCATGCTAAAAAGCTAGCGAGCTAACTAGCGAAGCAGCTAGCCTGCCTCACTCGTATGCGTCTTGAAAACAAAAGATAACAGTGAATCGTGCGCGTCGTGAACGCTGCACAGCGCCGAGCTCTTGTTTGTTTGTTTCGCCATAATAACGAAAGTGAGTCACGGTACCGTTGAGACGGATACTGAACTGGCGCCGTTTTCTGTCGTGTTCAACGCGAATGGGGCTGTTGATCTCGATGACATTCATCTGAGCAGCCTGAGCCATAATGTCTCCGGGATCGCTGCGTGTCAGTGCGCCACGACTGATCTGAAATCTCCCACAAGCGGAGTCATAGCCAGGCAGCGAGAGACGAACATCAAGCGAAAACCACTCCATCCAAGGAAATCAGCTGTAAGGTCACGTGCCTGCTCTCGACCAATCAGAAGCAGCGGTAATGTTTTGATGTACGGCCTCGTGGATGCGCGTGCAGAGCTTCACCGCCAGGGGGCGCGCAAACACTGGTTACAGTTACAGTACACTGGAGTAGAGGGGTGCGAAAAGGCAAGGCAAGGCAAGTTTATTTACATAGCACATTTCATACACAATGGCAGTTCAATGTGCTTTACAGAAGTAAAAACAAAAACAGTAAACAATGGAGAAATAAAATTACATAAAATAATTGTATTTTTATTCTAAAACAATTAATTAAAAGAATTAAAAGAAAATAATAAGAATTAAACAAGAGTAGAAATAAAATAATAAAATAAAGTAGAAATAGGAGGAGAAATAAAAGAAACCCGCAGAATAGAATAAAGAATAAAATAGAATAAAGTTAAAATTAAAGTAAATTTAAAACATGCAGAGAAAGTAAAAATTATTTTTAAAAAAAGAAGACAATATTAATTATTTAACAGAAAGCATCTGAAAACAGCTTGGTCTTTAACCTAGATTTAAAACTGCCAACAGCAGGAGCATTTTTGATGTCCTCTGGGAGTTGGTTCCATAGCTGTACTGCATAGAGCTGCTTCACCATACTTTGTTTTAACTGATTTTAATAGTAAATTTTTCTGTTTTGATCTGGTAGATCTGATTGGGTTAGGCCGCTGCAACATATCAGAGAGGTAATTGGGCCCTGTACCATTTAGAGATTTGTATACCAGCAGCAATGCTTTAAAGTCAATTCTGTAGCTTACTGGAAGCCAGTGAAGGGACCTTAGAATTGGAGTAATGTGCTCTGTTCTTTTAGTTCGTGTGAGAACCCTAGCCGCTGCATTTTGAACCAGCTGAAGTCGTTTGATGGTCTTTTTTGGCAGGCCTGTGAAAAGGCCATTGCAGTAATCAACCCTACTAGAGATGAAGGCATGTATTAGTTTTTCCAGATCATTTTTTCAAGAAAACTTTTTTTTTAGAGAGGACTATGAAATAGATTCCACACACAGCCTTAGTCCATATTTATTTTATTTTAGATTTTATTTTATGAAAGACAATGCAACTATTCTATAGTGTCAGGACTGGTAATAGAGCTTCACCGCCAGGGGGCGCGCAAACACTGGTTCTTACAGTACACTGGAGTAGAGGGGTGAGAAAACTTTTTTTTTAAAAGAGGGGACTATGAAATAGATTCCACACACAGCCTTAGTCCATATTTATTTTAGATTTTATTTTATGAAAGACAATGCAACTATTCTATACTGTCAGGATTGGTAATAGAGCTTCGCCAGGGGACGCACAGTCACTCTGGTTCGTACAGTAGACTGGAGTAGAGGGGTGCAAATACTGTTTTTCTTGGGGGGGGGGGGGGAGTATGAAATAAATTCCCCACACAGCCTTAGTCCTTTTTTATTCTATTTTATGAAAGACAATGCAACTATTCTATAGTGTCAGGACTGGTAATAGAGCTTCACCGTCAGGGGGCGCGCAAACACTGGTTCTTACAGTACACTGGAGCAGAGGGGTGCGAAAACTTTTTTTTTAAATAGGGGACTATGAAATAGATTCCACACACAGCCTTAGTCCATATTTATTTTATTTTAGATTTTATTTTATGAAAGACAATGCAACTATTCTATAGTGTCAGGATTGGTAATAGAGCTTCACCGCCAGGGGGCGCGCAAACACTGGTTCTTACAGTACACTGGAGTAGAGGGGTGAGAAAACTTTTTTTTTTTTTGAGGGGACTATGAAATAGATTCCACACACAGCCTTAGTCCATATTTATTTTATTTTATTAAAGACAATGCAACTATTCTATAGTGTCAGGACTGGTAATAGAGCTTCACTGCCAGGGGACACGCAGTCACTCTGGTTCGTACAGTACACTGGAGTAGAGGGGTGCAAATACTTTTTTTCTGGGGGGGGGGGGGGGGGGGGGGAGTATGAAATAAATTCCCCACACAGCCTTAGTCCATATTTATTCTATTTTATGAAAGACAATGCAACTATTCTATAGTGTCAGGACTGGTAATAGAGCTTCATCGCCAGGGGGCGCGCAAACACTGGTTCTTACAGTACACTGGAGTAGAGGGGTGCGAAAACTTTTTTTTTAAAGAGGGGACTATGAAATAGATTCCACACACAGCCTTAGTCCATATTTATTTTATGAAAGACAATGCAACTATTCTATACTGTCAGGATTGGTAATAGAGCTTCACTGCCAGGGGGCGCGCATACACTGGTTCTTACAGTAGACTGGAGTAGAGGGGTGCGAATACTTTTTTTCTTGGGGGGGGAGTATGAAATAAATTCCACACACAGCCTTAGTCCATATTTATTTTATGAAAGACAATGCAACTATTTTATACTGTCAGGATTGGTAATAGAGCTCCACCGCCAGGGGGCGCGCAAATACTGGTTCTTACATGTCTGTGAAGATTCTCAGTCATCTAGGTCATAGTAACTGTGGGTGGTAAAAGAGAGCAACTGGACTTGCTTGAAGATTCTTGAAGACGTTTCACCTCACATCCAAAAGGCTTCTTCAGTTCTATCTGACTAGTAGGGAGGTATTTGTCCTCTCATGGATGAAAAGCTCATCTAAGGTGTCGTTGAGTCATCCTGTTGGTGTGGGTCACTGGGGGCTGGATGCGAACGGCCTTGAGAGTCGTTAGGGTGATCAATGGAATGCCCGTTAAGGTGATCAATGGAATGCTGATTCTCTCTGTCCTCCTGTGAATCACTGAAAACAGCTGGGTTTTGGTGTGCATTCAGTTGTCTGGGAAGGGTGCCAAGGACTGCATTGTAGGTGGCTGATAAATGATGTCTTAGACCCCCACCTCTGTTCAGTGATGGCCGTTCCAGGTTGACAAAAATGGCTTCTTTAACTCCTCGCTCATACCAACCAACGATCCTCTCTGGCTAAAATGCGTACGTTGCAATCCTGAAATGAGTGTCCTTTGTTGTTAAGATGAAGGTAGACAGCAGAGTCCTGGCCTGAGGAACTAGCTCTCCTGTGTTGAGCCATGCGCCTGTGAAGTGGTTGTGTCTGGGTATTCTGTCTTTAGGGTGGACCAGTTTCTGCTTCAGGGTGTTACTGGGTCTGAAATGTACCAGAATGTTGTGTTTGTAGAAGATCCTCCTGAGTTTCTCAGATAGACCAGAAATATAGGGAATGACAATGTTCTTGTGTTTGTTCCTGTTATCCTCCTTGTCCATTATATTCCTTTTTCTGCTCTTGAAGAAAGAGCAGAAAATTTACAGTACACTGAAATAGAGGGGTGCGAAAACTTTTTTTTTAGAGGGGACTATGAAATAGATTCCACACACAGCCTTAGTCCATATTTATTTTAGATTTTATTTTATGAAAGACAATGCAACTATTCTACAGTGTCAGGACTGGTAATAGAGCTTCACCGCCAGGGGGCGCGCAATCACTCTGGTTCGTACAGTAGACTGGAGTAGAAGGGTGTGAATACTTTTTTTTTGGTGGTGGTGGGGGGGGGGGGGGGAGAGTATGAAATAAATTCCACACACAGCCTTAGTCCATATTTATTTTATGAAAGACAATGCAACTATTCTATACTGTCAGGATTGGTAATAGAGCTCCACCGCCAGGGGGCGCGCAAATACTGGTTCTTACATGTCCACTGGCCACCTACCCTGAAAATCTGAAGTCAAATTGGTGCAACCGTCTAGATGCTAGATTGTTAACAGACAGAATGTTAGAGAAGCAGCCTTGGGCCCAAAGGGTTGCTGGTTCAATTCCTGGGACTGGCAGAAAAAAATGTGAGGGGAGTTGAGTGAATGAACAACATTTACATAACCCCTTACCACTTACCTAACCCTATATCATGGCTGACGTGCCCTTGAGCAAGGCATCTAACCCCCAACTGCTCCCTGGGCACTGTAGCATAGCTGCTCACTGCTCTGGGTATGTGTGTGTTCACTGCTTCAGATGGGTTAAATGCAGAGGAGGAGTTTCGCTGTGCTGCTTCTTCGGAAAGTACAATTCAGGATCTGTAAAGCTGTAACAAACTCATCAGGTGACATTGGGCATACCTAACAACCTGTTTTTCCTCCCCCTGTTCCTCTGAGTTACATGTCAATCCTGAGATCCTGACCTCTTCTACTCTTCGGACCTGCCTGATCCATCCTGATGCCCTACGTCAGGTTGGAGTCTCATCACATCGCTCCTGTAGAGAACGGCCCCATATGGACAGTTGAAAGTCACACTTGGAAGACGCTCTGGACACTTACAGTAATGCTTTTATGGCTGAGGACTACAGTTGACTCGCTAACTTTAGGACTGCAGTTGTCATGAACAGTTTTGCACTCAAGTTTCCATCAATGAAGAGTTATAACATCAACGAAACTGACTTCATGTTAAAACTGTTAAAAATGTTATAATCACATTGTCTGTTGTCACCCAAATGAGGGTGGCTTCCATTTTGAGTCTGGTTCCTCTCGAGGTTTCTTCATGTCGTCTGAGGGAGTTTTTCCTTGCCACCGTCGCCACAGGCTTGCTCATTGGGGATAGATTAGGGATAAAATTAGCTCATGTTTCAAGTAATTTAAATTCTGTAAAGCTGCTTTGCGACAATGTTTATTGTTAAAAGCGCTATAAAAATAAACTTGACTAACCATATATGAGATTGGGCAAGTGCCCTGGGGCACCAACCAATATGGGGGGCACCAAATGATGAAAACAAAGTTGAAAATATTTTAACATTTGTAATATTTTTGACATCATTCACTATAAGACACACAAAAAGGTACACGATTAACTGTTATATAAAATATAAATACATAATGTATAAAAATAGTGATTTGGGTGCCCCCCCCCCAAAAAAAAATCAGAGACCACGAGCCCTCAATGACGCAGTGCTGTGGGCGCGAAATGCATCATTTGAACAGCTTCAAAATGGACACATCAGTTAAGCGGATTTGCGAAAAGGAAAATAAATAAAGAAAAAGAATTGTGGCACACGGCCACCATGAAAACTGTACCAGCAATCGAAAGTTTTTTTGTTCGCAAAGAAAACTTAGAGGCCGAAGCAGGAGGTTCTAGCTGCGAAGCTAACATTGCAGGTAGCGAAGCTAGAACTAGCAGGGAAACTCAGGTAGAGGCAACAGCTAGTGCTAGCAGTGGATCTAACATTACGGCTCAGGCAAAAGCAACAACTAATGATGGCTGAAGTCAGGTACTGGATAGCGGGGGCTACAGCGAGGATGACCGCCACAACGAGGATCAATGAGAGCTGCTGGAGACTTTTACTATTCTCAACTGACCCTGAACTATGGGGAACCATCACAGAACAGATCAGGGAAGTGGCCATTTCTCAAGGTCCTGCAGTAGTAGTTATTGGGCATGCAGGCCTTATCTGCTATGATTTTCATACACCTTTATGGTTTTGTAGTCATCATATAGGCAATTTATGATTTAAATGATGTTTAGCATGACTTGTGTTGCATCGACGTGTTGTCTGCATTCAAGTTTCAGTTGAATTTCACCTTTTATATTTCACCGTGCCGGAGGTGCGTGTGTTTATTGTTGGGGGGCCACTTGAAGTGTCGTCACCCTAGGGCACTGTGGTGTGTTAATCTGGCCCTGACACACACAAACACTTGCACTTACAGGAAATTCTAAGAAGCCACATCCATCATGTTTTTTAGAGGTGAGAGGAACTTGAAGAACCTGGAAGAAAGCCAAATAAACACAAGGAGGCCCTGCAAAAGTCCTCACAGACAGTAACCCGATCTCAACCGTCCACACTGCACAACTGTACCACCCTACTCCAGCGGGTTTAAAACCTAATCTCAGCTTCTTCTGTTTTATAATCTCTTGTGTGATGACCGCAGATAATTAAAAAAAAAAAAAAAACATCAAGTCTCACTGTACTGAGAAAACAGGAAGCCTTTTAACTCGAAGCTAAAAAGGGGCTTTCTGTTCTTTTCTTATTACAGGGATAGAAACAGAAGAAATGACTGTCTGTTGTAATCACATATGAAACAAATGTGGTGGATAGAGATTAGATTAGATTAGATTAAAAGGTTATATACAGATTGTTTCATTTTGTGTGTACTGCATTTCTTATATAAACCTGTGCACGTCGCAGTCAGGGCCGTTGACAGCTTTGGCTGGGCCCGGGACAAAATAATCTGAGTGGGCCCCCCCCACACACACACCGCCACTCAGCAACCACCCACACCCAACCCCTCTTTTCACAGTCTCCATTCACTCCAACCCTTAAATAACAGGTATTCCAAGCCCATTATAACAGTCAACCATTTTATTTCAACATTTCAACATATTTACAGTTTGAACATTTCCTTAGTCTGCAACTATTCAGGTGCGAAATGCAATGCGCCGGACTTTTGCTGTGGCAAAGTCGTCAATAAGGTCATTGAAGTCCAGCTTCTTTGCAAGTTCGCGCTCTATAGAGCATAGCCAGCCCATTGAGCCTCTCCTGTGACATGTTTGAGCGCAGGTAGTTGATAAACCAAAATGATTGTTTACGGGATGGAACTGGGCCTCAATGAGAATGGAGTTATGGCTTTCCCAAAATCTGAACATAGAAGCATCACCACTAGTGATGTGTACAGTGAGTTTTTCAGTGTATTTTTTTGTCTTGTTTTTCATAAACGTCCTTTCCGTACTCGATTTAGAATGTTACAAAAAAAATTGACACCCTCCCAACCACGTAACATTAGCCTATCTGACCTGGGGGCTGACACGTTTATTACGGATAAACCAAAAGGATTACAACGTTCCCTGGATATAGAACTGGACCGAGAAGATTTCAAAATTTTAACGTGTAAGCAACAACAATAAAACAGAGGTTGTTTTATTCATTTAGGGCTTATTAGGCTACTTTCATTAATTGCGCTTTTCATACAGGCCTATCATTTTTCACTTGAGCAAGGGAATTTGTTTGAAGAGTATCCAGTCTAAGCGAAAGTTTAATGTTTTGCAACAGACTAACCTCAAAACACCCCATTTATAGCCCATTCGTTACATTAAACTCTATCTAGCTGGCAATTTCACATGCCGTCGTATCTACACGGGATGATTTCCAACAAAATAAGGTTTAATTAACAAGAGGCAGCGTTCCACGGGCTTTCAGCTAACCGGAGTCCAGCTCAGCGCAGCTCAGCAAGCGTGCCTAAAACCAGGGTTCGAATTATAAATTTGACCCTATGGGGGTCTCTATTTAAAAAAAAAAAAAAGCAATGCATACTTGCTCTCCTGGACCAGCGCACTTTTGCGCACTGCAGTGCACAGCTTTCACACACAGGCGTGCGCATGCACGCACGCACACACACACACACGGTGTTGCATATATATATTTATTGTTAAACAAATTATATATTGTGTATATATATAATTATATATATTGTTAAACAAAGGAAGATCGTTGTGAGATAAAGGACAAGTCTTCTTCGGACTTAACTTCACATTCGATTTCGCAGGCTGCAAATTTCAGTTTGCGCGCATAATGGTGTGGTGGTGAAGTACAGCCGCACATGTTGCGGTTTAATAACACGTTCAATACAAAGTTATGGCTGCATGGTGATCGGAAATGAAATGAGTTTTATTTATATTTATATGGTGATATAGGCTATTCAAGCTTATTATGGTGATATATGACGTATTTGAGAGACTTCCACAGAAAATTAAGTTTGCTTCTTTCATGGGAGCCTGAGGGAATGGGAGCTCAGCTCCCATTGGCTCCCACGTAATTCGAACTATGCCTAAAACATTTGGATATGATTGCGGGCCAATGTGCTATTCTTTGCTTCATTGAGATATATGCAACACAGTGTTATTAAACCGATATGTTTATGAAATAATTCAATGCCCTGTGCATTTCAGTGTTCACTCAGTGTACCCTGCTATTCCCTACTTTATAATTATGAATGGCGCGTCGCGCGTGCTGGGGTTACATTACAGGGCTCGAAAAAAGTTATCTGTGTCTTACCTGGCTCAGCTGCCCCACTGCCTTCACCACCTGCTGCATCATCTGAATCTTTTCTAAAATATCTATGCAGTGAGCCCCTGAGGCTCTTGGCTTCTTCATCTCTTTTTCTCTTTTCTTTTCTTTGCTCCTGACTTGTGCATGTTGGCAAACGGGCTCGCACGCTTATTGTCGAAGCGTTATGATGGAATAGTGCCGTGTTATTTGGCGCCTTAATCAAAGACCAAACCATTTCTGCATTAGGGGTGGTAGGTGGGTTCTTGAATCTATTTTCGAAGACAATAAAGGCAAAAGAACCAGAAATCATTCATTGAATGCAAATATAGCACATTTTTCTCCCCCAAATCAACACATTTTGAAATGAAACAGAATGATTAATGGCATCTTCATGAGGGACCAGTTCTGGGCCCCCCCTCATGCCTGGGCCCGGGACAAAATACCCGGTTGTCCCCCCCCTGTCGACAGCCCTGGTCGCAGTTACTCATAGTACTCGAGTAATGTTAGTATTATTATGTATTATAAATACTACTTATTCAAATGACTATAAAATAATGTATACTGTGTGGCTAATTTTTGTATCAATCTTTTTTTTTTTTTAGTCCTACATTATTCAGTGCTTCAGTCATTTATTTTATCCTGATCCTGGGATCCCGGAGCCTATCCTGCTGGGAACATTGGGTGTAAAAGCAGGAATACATACTGAATGGGACACCAGTCCATCGCAGGACACAACACATACTAGACCATTCACCTACCAGCATTTCTTTTTAGAAGGTGGGTGAAAAACAGAAGGAAAGTTACACATTCACATGGAAAATTCCTCACAGGCAGTAATCCAAGCTCAGGACTGAACTGAGGACCCTGGCTCTGTCACACGGCAAAGCTACCTCCTGTCGCACCTTCTTTAGTGATGCAAAGCAGTGACACAAATCAGGTTAATGGAAACTCAGACACAATTATTTCAGGGTTTGTTTTTTTTTTCAAGTAAATGATTTACATCATTAATAGTATGCATATTGCACATGAATAGCAAACCGGGGGCATTTACATCTCACGCTTTTACCCCAGATGATATACTGACAAGCAGCTCACAGGCAAATAAAAGAAAATTATACAAAGTAGTGAAGCTACAACCCCAAATCAGAAAAAGTCGGGACGGTATGTTGAAATTGAAATTAAAACTGAAAACAATGATTTGTAAATAATCTTTGGCCTGTATAGCACTTCAAGCTGTACTGCCTTTCAGATTTTTCAAGTGTAGGCCATAAAAAGAATTTTCCCCAACACCCAGTTATTTTTGTTTAATGGACCGAAAGCTCCTGAATTCGAATCACAGACTTCCAATTTTAATTATTATTTTATCTAGAACAATTAATGAATTTAATGCTACATGGCCCCAAATTCTCCGCTATTTTTTCCTGCTTCACCATGACCCAATTCAAGATACTACATCATACGTCCCGTGGTGGGCTTTCCTGTTTGCGCAAGGCATTGTGGGATACAAATTTGAAGCAGGAGAGAAAAATGGAGGAGGAGAGTGTGCGAATGAAACGTGAAAGACCGACTACAGTAACAGAAAGCGAGAAGAAAAAGACGTTGTGTTGCGAAGGAAAGGAAACGCAGGACCAAACTAATAAATATCGGCGGTCAGCGAGCACCTCGGTGTGATCAGCTGTTCGTTTAGTGACCGAATGATTGAACTGTCAGTGCACGCTCAAAGGTAAACCTGCGCATGTGCACACAGACGTCCTCTGTCTGCTTGAAGCGAGAGATTTCATGCACATTTTCTCAGGAATCCCCTCAAATTAAATAACTTCCCAGTGACAGAATGGCCTGATATTTTGTAAGATATTGCAGAAATATATATCACAACGGCCAAATCTCAGAGGGAACTAAATTTCAATAACCGAAAGGCCGTCTAGCTTTAAAACAATACACACTAGTTGATGTTTTACCTCATGAATTGTATTGGTTGTTTTTTTTTTCAAATAAACATTTAAATTCTGATTTTGCAGCACGTTTTTAAAAAGTTGTTACGGTAAAGCGTTTACCAGTTTCCTTCTCACAACACTTAAAAGATGTTTAGAGACTAAAGACACCAAGTGCTTTAGTGTTTCAGGTGTTATTTTGTCCCATTCCTCCTGCAAACAGGTCTTAAGGTGTGCAACAGTACGGGGTCGTCGTTGTATTATTTTTTTGCTTCAAAATTTGCCACACATTCTCCATTAGGGACAGGAACCCTCTTCTTCCACAGCCGTGCCTTTGTAACGTGTACAGAATGTGGTTTGGCATTGTTTTGTTGAAATACCCCTGGAAAAGGTGTTGTCTTGAAGGCAGCATGTGTTACTCAAAATCTCAAAGTACTTTTCCGCATTAATGCTGCCATCACAGAAGTGTAAGTTACCTTTGCCAAGGGCATTGGCACAACCCCATACCATGACACACCCTGGCTTTTAGACTTGCTGTTGGTAACAGTCTGGACGGTCCTTTTCACCTTTGGTGTGTCCATTTCTCACAAAAAAAAAAAACCTGGAATATTGATTCATCTGTTAAAAAAAAAAAAGTGACGTGTCGTCACTGTTAATAAATGAACAATTGTAATTGTTGGCAAATTGCCGTGATATTAGCAGAATAACACACTAAGACCATGTGGTTTTACAAAAATAATGCGCAAATGTTTGGAGTGTGGAACTGCTTACATAACAGCAGCTCTGATCATAATCATACCACCCTGTCATTGATTATTTTCCTATAATAGCATTCCCCGATGCGTTTTATTCCTCACATATACTTCTAAAGTGTTAATCCACACAAGTCAAATTCGTAACTAAAAATCTGAATGCAGAGTTTTAATGTTAATTATCAATTATTTGCCACAGGTGAAGTGAATATCGGTGAATAATAACCAAGAAGTAGTAGTCGAGGTTATTATTCACTGAGCCTGAGGCAGACAAGTGTTTTAGTATAAATAAATACACAAGATTATTAAAAAAAAAAATTTGTATTTAAAAAAAAAAAAAAAGGATTTCAAACTTAAAGTAGCATGCAAATGTAATAAAGGTGCGGCACAGACTTGTGTCTCTTATCTACGCAGAGTCACGTAAAATACTTTGTCCAAATCACAGTTCCACCTGCCCTTTGAATAGTTTTAGACCAAACTTCGTAGCATCTTTAGTGCTTTTAGGAACAGCATTTTATTCTAATTCTTCCTCGCTTACGGTGATGAAGCGATTGACCGCCATTTTGCTGAGTCACTCGAGGTGATCATCAAGAAATAGTCTGAACGAAGAATGGTGGTCGATCTGAAGAGAATCAGGGCTCCGGTGAACCCTGTTAACATCCAAGGGGTCAGTGTGGACGTGGTGGAGGAATACAAGTACCTGGGGGTGTACTTGGATAATAAACTGGACTGGTCTAAAAACGTGGACACTGTATATAAAAAGGGCCAGAGCCGTCTCTATTTTCTGAGACGGCTGAGATCCTTCAACATCTGCCGAACGATGCTGAAGATGCTCTGAGTCTGTGGTGGCCAGTGCCATCCTGTACGCTGTTGTCTGCTGGGGCAGCGGCTTGAAGGTGAAGGACACTAACAGACTCAATAAGATCATCAGGAAGGCCGGCCATGTTGTAGGCGCGGAACTGGACTCTGACAGTGGTGTTGGAGAAGAGGACACTGTCCAAAATAAAAACAAACAAACAATCTTGGACTGTCCTTCCCACCCTCTACATGAGGAGCTGATCAGCCACAGGAGCACGTTCAGTAAACGGCTGATTTTTCCACGCTGCACAACTGAGAGACACAGGAAATCATTCCTACCTGTTGCAGTCAAGCTGTACAACGCCACTGTATAACTGTGGTACACTGTCTTACCATGTATACGGTATCCTTAACTCAGGTGCATGTATATAAAAATCACTTCATTTTGCTTTTACTTAAGTTACTGAACTTATTTAAATTTGTTTTATTTTTATTTATTCTTTTTTCAGATGATTTTATCTTCTAATTCTAGACATGTTTACTTCTTTGATTCAGGAGCTTGGTAGCAAATTTGAATTTCCCCCCGGGGATTAATAAAGTAATTCTGATTCTCTCGACCTAATTTCTTTTCGTGTCCAGATATCAGAACGTCATCTGTTGGTTTTAGTGATAAATTTGTCAGGAGAAATGTTCATACTGTCTGCAATGATATACAAGTCAAAGTAAATTTAAAAATCACTGCTTTCTTATTTGCGTCTTCCATACCATCCCAAAATTCTGTATTTTAAATACTAAGTTGTCGATTTAAAACAAACTCATTAAAAATTGTCTTCATTATTGCTCATACAAAAATGTAACTCTTACACTCAGTCTTCACTCGGTCACAAAGTAAATTCTTCGATACTAGAACAAAATAGAACATCTCATCTCATCTCATTATCTCTAACCGCTTTATCCTGTTCTACAGGGTCGCAGGCAAGCTGGAGCCTATCCCAGCTGACTACGGGTGAAAGGCGGGGTACACCCTGGACAAGTCGCCAGGTCATCACAGGGCTGACACACAGACAACCATTCACACTCACATTCACACCTACGGTCAATTTAGAGTCACCAGTTAACCTAACCTGCATGTCTTTGGACTGTGGGGGAAACCGGAGCACCCGGAGGAAACCCACGCGGACACGGGGAGAACATGCAAACTCCGCACAGAAAGGCCCTCGCCAGCCACGGGGCTCGAACCCGGACCTTCTTGCTGTGAGGCGACAGCGCTAACCACTACACCACCGTGCCACCATAGTAGAACATATACTCGGAAAAAAGGTCAAATAAAGAAAGAACGTTTACTGTTGTTTCAGTTTGTTCCTCCAGAGAAAACCTTAAAGCTTGTATGTAGAACTCGAAAACAGAGTGTTTCCCTTTCAGAGACGGTTCTGAGTGAAACCTCCTTAATGAGTGAAAATTTCGGTTTACAGCACAAATCCAAAGTCTCTTCGCACAACTCCAAGTTCTTAAGCACAAGGTCCAAGAACACTTAATCTTTATCTCTGCGTAATCTAGTAGTGATAGAATGATCTGTAGTTACGTGACCACCCGTTTTTAAACTTATCGGACGGATCACAGCTTTCTTTTAGAAACTCTTATCGGCTACTTAACTGAGTGCTCAATTTAAAGAGAACAAGTGAAAATTTTCACCATCTATCCCATTGTTATTACAGCAACAGTTTTAGATCGCTCGGCTTGGCGATGCCACTAAAATCCGGTATCTGAAAATGTCGGTAAATGTCCTGAAAGTTGTGTAAAAATCGGTAACAGCAGGAAGAAAATAATGAAGATAAAGAGAAACACTGCTAGAGAAAAGGAAATGAACTTTTCCCAAGATTTGCATGTACATGCCAATAAGTTGAGAAAAATTATTTGTGAAGGTGAAATTTATCATGAGAAAAGTCGCATTACAAGTAATTAAAACTTAAGGCCCCGGTCACACCGCCCGAACTTTGCTGGAGTGTTCCTGGAGCGGTGAAAAAAATTCATCACCACTCGTAACCGTTCACCACCGTTTAACAAAAGTTGGCCCCCGTTAAAGCAACGCCGTATACGCTCGGCCACCGCTGATGTTTCTCGAGGGGCCCTCCTACCGCTCCGAAAGTTTTGAGCTGCACAAAATATTGCGAGCGGTGAGGAGGGGGCAATTTTCCGCCCCGGCAAAGTTCACCCCCGCTCCACCAACGCCCAGTCAAAGTTTGGCACCGCTAGACGCAAGTTCGTGGACGCTTGGGTCCGCTAGGCCAACGCAGAAATCTTGAACGCTGGACCACCGCTGCTTCGCCAGCGTTGCCCGGGCGACGATTAAACGTTGCACAAACTTCGGTGGAGCGGTTGTAAGCGTTTTACGAGCGGACATGGGGTTGCTGGAACGGTGTCGAGCGTTGAAGCAGCTATCCATGGCAGCGATGAACTTTGGTTTGGCGTTGGTATAGAGGTGTCGGAGCGGGACCAGAATTTGGCTATAAATACGGGGAGAAATGGACCAGGAGCTCATTTGGAATCGAGCTGCCGTTGAGTTCAGACCTCATCTATATCGAATTTGCTCAAAGTTACAGTAAAACTGTATCACCATGGATGCTGAGAGACTTGCTATGATTGGTGCTAAACCAACTTTATACCCCCGCCGAGGCAAAGCCCGCATGCGCAGAACGCCGCTATACCAACGCTCGCGTCACCGCTAAACCAACGCTAAAGCAACGCCGGCTTCAGCGGTGCACCGCTAAGCCAATACCCGTGTTTTCGATTTTTTTCCCATTTTGTGCGCGGTGACGAGCGTTGTCGAAATTTGGCCCCCCCTCCCTACCGTTCAAGGAACGCTCCAGCAAAATTCGGGCGGTGTGACCGGGGCCTAACTTTGCCACGTGAAACTGATGTTTTGACGTCGCAGCAACACTGTGGCTATAGATGCATTTCCACACTTAACATGCACAGCAGCAGAAATTCCAGCTTCCAGTCCCTAAGCAATCATAATAAACCCCTTCCTATATCAAAATGAGTATTTTTTTTCGATTATTGTGACCATAATCCAGAGTTGTGCTTAAGAACCTAGAGTGGTGCTAAGAGACTTTAGAACTTGTGCTAAGAGACTTTTGTGCTAAATAAGCAGATACCAAAAATTCAACTATTTAAAAAACTTTGAGGAAACGTCTTTAAGAGTGAAATATAGGTTCTTACCATATTTCACATGAACCAGGAGTTCTTTCAGACAACTTTTTCATCTCTGAACTATAAAAAGGTTTTGACCACTGAAAACGAAGAGACAAACTTGGCTTTGGGTAAGTGTAACAGCAGCTTACACCAACACATCGCCTCCTTATTTTTGTATCTGTGTGCGTGATAATTATTAAACGCAACTGTGTCAAGAATTAGGATTTATGTATGTTCCTGTTTATGCATTTCAGCCACGTTTTAAGCCCTTTCTTCCATGAGTTTCCTGAGCTTGTTGACGATATCCTCTCCATTGCTCCAAGGCACTACGTTGGCTTTGAACTCTCCGGGTTTGGCCTCGTGGATCTCCTGGATCAGCCTGTGCATGGGGAAGTCATGCCGAGGAAATGTCACATCACCTGGCGCCAGCGTTAGCGATGGGCAGAAGTCGTTTGCACCATCACCAACGTACAGCACTCTTTGGTATCGCCTGCCTCCTCTTTCGTGCACCCGCTGAGCTGCGTATCGTCGCACAATTTCAGCCTTGCACATGTTCACTGGACACCGCAGGCAGTCGTGGGAGTGGAAGGGGCGGAGCTGAAGTTGTCCATTCTCATCAAAATGGGCTGGGTTTGTGAAGATGCGCATGAAAAGCGAGTGAAAGCCAAGGTTCTGCAGCCATGTCTCAATAAACACAGTGTTGGCATCAGACACACAAATGACCTCAAAGTCCTGTGGTGGGCATGACATCAGGAAGCGCAGCAGGGTAGGGATGCCTGGGCATGGTGGAAGACGTTCTATGATATTACGGATAGCTGAGGGAGTGACCCCCTGCTCAGCGAGGTAGGAAAAGACCCGCTGCATGTACTCTGTGTACCTGCCCGGCCTGTACGTGTCTTTCAGCCAAGAGGGCAGAGAACCACCAGGAGCCACCGTAACCATGGCATCATCGCTGCACTCGTCCACAAGCGTCTCGTCAAAATCAAAAAAGATCAGAAAACGCCGATCATTTGGGGGCAGGGTGTGTGCTCTGTTGCCATGCCAGTGGGGCTCCTCCATTACACCTGGAGGACGAGGGGGGTTAAAACAGCAGTTGAAGACTGAGTCCCGCATCGTTAGTGCAGACTTCAGACGTTCTCTTTTCAGTTCTGAGGACACACACAGAAAATTAATTACAATAATTATTCACTCTTTATTTAATTTATTAAATTAACTATATTCACACAATAATAAATGTTAAGAAAAATAATAATTTATTTTTTTTAATTTCAAAAGTGAGCAAATAATTAAAAAACTAATTAGTTAATTAAATAATTGTCTAATTAAATACATTCATTAATAATACATTATTATTAAATAATTATTTAACTATTTAATTCTTATTTTAATTATTCACTCACTTTTGAAATAAAGTTATTTGATTTTGAATAATAGCAATTAAAATGTAGAAACAATCTCCAAAAGATCAACAAAATGGATTTCATGTTGACATCAAGCCAAAACTCATCTCATCTCATTATCTGTAGCCGCTTTATCCTGTTCTACAGGGTCGCAGGCAAGCTGGAGCCTATCCCAGCTGACTACGGGCGAAAGGCGGGGTACACCCTGGACAAGTCGCCAGGTCATCACAGGGCTGACACAGACACAGACAACCATTCACACTCACATTCACACCTACGCTCAATTTAGAGTCACCAGTTAACCTAACCTGCATGTCTTTGGACTGTGGGGGAAACCGGAGCACCCGGAGGAAACCCACGCGGACACGGGGAGAACATGCAAACTCCGCACAGAAAGGCCCTCACCGGCCACGGGGCTCGAACCCGGACCTTCTTGCTGTGAGGCGACAGCGCTAACCACTACACCACCGTGCCACCCCCAAGCCAAAACTGCCACATTAAAAAAGTGCTTTAAAAAAAATCATTTAAAAATACACCTAAAAAGAATATTACACAGTCCAAGTGCCACATCAGAATCACTATTGTCAAAAAGAAAATAATATTAATGATGAGCCCTGACATGCATGCATGTGTGGACTTTTTTTCAACATGCAAACTCGTTTGGTTTTGATGGCTCTGTTATGGTCGGTCATCAGAAATAAAATTTCATCTTAAAAATGTACTTTATGTCACAGTAACCGGGCTTAGAGTTGTAGAAAAATAACCTTAAGCTGAAACCACATTGGGATTTTGTCGCACAGGAGCTCATCGAATGCTTACTTTCTACCGATATAGAATCGCTACTTCCTGTGATTTAGTCTTGAAATAATTTTTTTTTTTTTTTTTTGCCACCATAATTTTTCTTCAAATTTCCAGAGACCAAAGACAGTCAATTATTTATAAATAAGAATAAAACTGGTGTTCTAGGAAAATACAGGGTGGTGTGATCCTCCAAAGTTGATTATTTTCCAATATCAGCATATCCTTAAAAGTGTTTTATTCCTCTTACAACACAGCAATCTGACAACAATTACATTTTAAAACAAAATAATAAACGTCAAATTTTATAGGTTTACAGTTACATTAATCTAACTGTAATGAGATAATGTTATGGAAAGTCCTTGAAACAGTTATTCCCTATTTAGTCTATTTTTTCCCCTTCAGATCATCATCAACCCCACACTTTGTCTTGTTACTGAAAAGCATCCTGTCTTGAACACTCTCCGATTACTTACTGTTACAAGCTGCTGATAACAGAGACTCCTTCCATAAATATTGAAAACACTTCGAGAAAATCCTTACAGAAAACTTTATAACGTCAACAAGTGTTTTTCTTTCACGTTTGTTTCCACAAATCTGTGTCTCCCATAACCCAGCACGGAAAGTATGAACTGGAACGGGATGGTACATTACAATAACGTTATGTTTTCTAAATATTCAGGGGTTTTATACTTAACGCCTTGTACTCACACGTATCACTGTCATGTATTCTTTGATTATCCAGCATTATTATATCCCATCACATTGTATTATTGTTAGATTCACGATATTTTCAATCAAAATTGATCTAAAAGCCCGGAACTCAAAGCTCGGAACTCCAAATACGGAATATACCTTGGCGTGACATCACAAAGAAATCCCATGTGGCGGAACGAGCGCCATCCTGTTGGGACGGGTTCTCACTGGATAGTTGTCTCCACTTTTAACTGTCATGATGGAGATGTTGATGTGTTAGACAGTGGAGGAGGCAACTATCTCAGGTTAACATGTTTAAGAACTGTGGCTTGGTTTGCAAGACCAGTGTCATCAATGTCACTAGTTTTGAAATTTGTAGATGTTCAATCCCAACCTGATACTAATTCCTGTGGTGTATTTGCCATAGCAAACTCTATCAGTATTTTACATGGCATTGACCCAGGTAGTGTCGACTATGATGTTAGGGTCATGAGAGCGCACTTACATAGGGTACTTGTATGCAAAACAAACTCTTTACCATGTTCCCAAGGGTCTATAGAGCGTTTTGGATATTTCATCACGGCTAATGGAATACAGGATAAGTTGGTGCCCATTTTTTTGAGTGTGATAGGCCCAAAGACTTAACCTGCTACAGAGCCTTGTACAACCAGCAAAGCCAGGCAGTAAAACTTTTGCAGAAATTGTGGACACACTGACCAAACATTTTTCACCCAAGCCCCTGGTGATTGCTGAAAGATTCAGGTTTCACAAACGAAACTAAGGCTACTTTTACATTACGTCGAATCAGCGGATCATCAGATTAATGTTCTTAAAACGATTCGCGTTTACACTAAAACCGTTAGCCGTGCACACAGCAACGCCAATACGCGGATACGCTAATCACATGACTTTAGACGGCGCGTAACATGATCCCAGTGCATTTAGGGCATGCGCAAGGCTCACCACTTGCAAGTAGAAGGATGGCAAGCCGCGCAAGGCTCACCACTTGCAAGTAGAAGGATGGCAAGCCTAATACACGGATACGCTCGGCTCCGCAGGCATCCTGCGCTCCAAATCACTCCGCCCTGAACAGCGAGTACCCTCTGGAGGGTGTGCACTCTGGCCCTGCGCAGCTCACACAGCGCGCGAGTGAAGTGAACAAGCTGTGATTCGGGACCGAGCCGCTGTGTGTGTGATCCCAGCGCATATCACTTACCACTTGCAAGTGGAAGGATGGCAAGCCTAAAGACAATCATAACTACACAATGGGCAGTATTTGCATCAGTATTTTCATACTTTTATACTCTTTAATGAAAGGTGATACAAGGCGGAAGTCCGCGCCGTTTTTCAGCAGTCGCGTCACATGACCAACGCCAGCGAATCAGGAAGGTGGATGTCACAGTGACGTTGTCCAATGAGACGCCAGCTAGAGCTCAGCACAGCGTATTCGCGTATTCTGAATGTTTACACAGCACCGGACCAGACACGATCTAGATTGAATACGTGGACCCTGGCGGATTCCCGTTTCCTGGAGTTTCCAGGGGGTTTAATGTAAACGGACAGTGCATCCGCGAAGAAAACGAGACAGATACGGTCTAATGTAAACATAGCCTAAGAAGAGGGTGAGTCTGTCACCATGTTTGTTGCATCATTACGGAAATTAGCTGAACATCGAGTTTAAAGATGCTTTAAATGACACATTAAGAGACAGAATGGTGTGTGGATTAAGAAATGAAGCCGCACAGAAGAAATTACTCACAGAAAGTGACTTGACTCTTGACAAGGCAATTAATATCAGTGTGACAATGGAATTGGCTTCGAAAGAAGCTCATGCTCTGCATGCTACAGGCAGAGTACACAAAGTGGACAGTGGTAAAACAAATGCACAAGGACCATGTTTTCGCTGTGGCAAGTTAGGACACCTTGCTAATGATTGCTGGTGCAAGGAAATGGACTGCAACAACTGTGGAAAAAAAGGCCATGTTGCACAGGCATGCAGGAACAAGAAGAGCAAGGACAAAGGCCCAAAGTCTGGAAATAAAAGAGACACGGCAAAATTCAAAAAGGAAAGACATGTTCGCACAGTCAAGCATGATGAGGACAGACTGAGTGATTCCTCAGAAAAAGTGTCGACTGCAATCAATACTGTGCGAATATTGAATGCTGATGACACTTCAGATGGCTTTTGGGCCAGACCCAAGCTGGAAGGATATTCTGTAAAAATGCAGATAGACAGGTTCAAAAGCATCATTAGTGTCATATGAGGTTTACAGGAAGTTTCTGAAGCACCTTCCACTCCAACCTTCTGACATGGTTTTTAAAGGGTACGCTGGACATCGAGTGCAGATTAAAGGAATGACAGAGGTGACTGTTCAGTGCAATGACCAAACTGCCAAGCTGTCAGTGTATGTTACCCAGAAGAACTGTCCTGCCATAATGGGGCGTGAGTGGCTCAAAAGAATCAAACTCAACTGGCAGGAAGTAAGGAAGCTGTCGCATGGTTCCACTCAGCTGCAGGCTATCCTGGAAAAGCACAAGGAAGTTTTTCGTGAGGAGTTGGGCAGCATGAAAAAAAAAAAAAAATTACAGCGAAGCTGCATGTCAAACCTGACAGCAAACCAGTGTTCATGAAGGCTAGGCCGGTGCCATACGCCATTCGGCCCAAGGTGGAGGCTGACCTGGACGCACTGGTCAAGAATGGAGTTCTGGAGCCTGTGACAACAAGCGAGTGGGCCACGCCCATCGTCCCAGTTCCGAAAAAGGACGGAGGAATTCGGATCTGCGGAGATTAAGGTAACAGTAAATCCTGTACTAACTGCCGAGCAGTATCCTCTTCCTCTGATTGATGATTTGTTTGCTGGCCTGAGTGGGGGACAAAAGTTCAGTAAAAAAGATCTCAACCAGGCTTACTTACAAGTGCATGTTGAAGAGCAGGTCACGTGAAATGCTGACTGTCAACACACATAAGGGACTTTTTAGATACTGCAGATTGCCTTTTGGCATCACATCAGCTCCAGCGATGTTTCAGCGAGCTATTGATCAAATCCTGACCGGATTACCTGGAGTGCAGTGTTCCCTGGATGATATCCTATGTACAGGAGATGAAGAGCATCTGCACAACTTGGATGCAACTCTTCAGAGACTGAAGGAATACGGATTGAGAGTCCGTAAAGAGAAATGTGACTTCTTCCAGTCATCTGTTGAATATTTAGGTCATGTGATCAACGCTAATGGACTACATATGGCACCTTCAAAAATTACAGCAATTGTGGATGCACCCCCACCACAAAATGTCAGCCAGCTAAAGTCTTTCTTAGGACTGTTGAACGACTACGGACGGTTTATACCGAGCTTGGCATCACTTCTGAAACCACTACATAACCTGCTAGGCAAAGAGGAAGCATGGCAATGGACAGCAAGCTGCCAAGAGGCTTTTCAGAAGGTGAAGGATTCACTGACTGCTTCAGAGGTCCTAACCCACTTCAATCCTTCACTCCCGATTCAGCTTGCCTGCGACGCCTCTCCATACGGGGTAGGGGCAGGGATTTCCCACATACTGCCAAATGGCCAGGAAAAGCCAATTGCTTTCGCATCGAGAACACTAAACAAGGCTGAGTCCAATTATGCTCAGCTGGAACGAGAGGCTCTGAGCATTGTATTTGGTGTTAGAAAATTTCACCAGTACTTATATGGTAGGAAGTTTACACTTTTAACTGACCACCGACCTCTCACGACCATCTTTGGATCTCACACGGGGATTCCATCCTTTGCTGCGTCTCATCTGCAGAGGTGGGCGCTGCTGTTGTCTGGACATTCGTATGACAAAGTATTGCAAGTCAGAGTCTCACTGCAACACCGATGGTTTATCCAGGTTACCACTTCATGTCAAGAAACCGGACTCCGACACCGTGGAGATTCTCTACTTCAGAGAGGTAGAAAAAGCACCTGTTTCAGTTGTGCAGGTAAAGAAAGCAACCAGAAATGACCCTGTGTTGTCTGCAGTGATGGACTTGATCATCAAGGGTCTTCCTCCTGCCGATGACACAAACTTAAAGCCCTTCCTTGGAAAGCGGGCGGAACTTTGTTCAGTCAGGGTGTTTGCTGTGGGGGAGGAGAGTCATTATTCCCCTGTCACTCCAAACAAAAGTGTTACAGCAACTCCATACAGGACACAGTGGAATAGTGAGAATGAAGGAAATAGCAAGAAGCTATTTTTGGTGCCCAAAGATGGACAAACAGATTGAAGAGATAGCTAAAAGCTGTTCATCTTGTCACCAGGTCCGAAACAACCTGCCATTAGCTCCTCTTCACCCCTGGGAGTTCCCACAGGAACCATGGCATCGTGTGCAGATTGACTTTGCAGGTCCGTATGAGGATAGAATGTTTCTTGTGGCTGTTGATGCGCACAGTTACTGGCCTGAAGTGACTATCATGAAATCAACCACCACAGAGAAGACCATAGAGGCACTGGGAGAAATGTTCTGTAGGTTTGGATCTCCTACACAGCTAGTCTCGGACAATGGACCTCAACTGGTTTCACAGGAAATGGAGGCTTTTCTGCAAGCGAATGGAGTGCAACACATTACATCAGCTCCATATCACCCTCCAACAAACGGCCTTGCAGAAAGGTTTGTTCAGACAATGAAACATGCACTGAAAGCCTCACAAGGTCAAGGAACACTTCATCAGAGGCTGCACAAATTTCTGCTTAACTACCGTAACAGTCCACATGCAACCACAAAGATGTCTCCCGCCAACCTGATGTTCAAGAGATATCTGCGCACAACCTCTGATCTCTTGAAACCATCAGCAGTGAAGGACACTGTACAAAAACAACAAGAGAAACAAATGTACAGGGGTCAACAGGGCAAGGAGAGTGTTTTCAGCTCCGGTGAATCTGTGCTTGCCAGGAACTACAGAGGTGAACCTAACTGGGTTCCTGCAACTGTTATTGCACAAACTGGACCAGTTTCATACACAGTACAAGTTGCTGACAGTGTTTGGAGAAGGCACGTGGATCAACTTCTACAGACCTCACCAGTGTCTGCAGAACGGTCTTTTGAAGATCCTAAGGAAGCACTCATCAACTCCTCAGTTTATCCACCCACCAGTGCAAGTAAAGAACTCCACCACATCAGGGACAACGTTTCCAGTTGCGGATGTGACTGGAAAAGAGACTGAGACATCTTCTGCTGCATCAGTGCCAGATGCAGACTCTACACCAGAGAACACAGAGACTGATGTTTCTACAGACTGTAGATACCCCACCAGAGAGCGGCGGTCTCCTGTTTGTCTGAGTTATTAAGTTAGAGTACCTGACCCAAGTCAACGGAGCAGAATAATCCCCATGGGTCATGGGGGGGTTGAGGTAGTCTACCCTCACTCCCAAGTTAAGACAATTAGAAGGGAAAAAAGAATTATTAAAACAAAAAGTTGTTGTTGTAACTAGTTGAACAAATAAAGAGAATGGGGAAATATTTTTGGATATTGTTACTGTCATGTTATTACAGTGAAGACAAAATAATTTGAATAGACACTCGCCTGTCGTTTTCTGTAGCACATCCTTGTAAGAGGGGAGGAGGTGTTGTGTATTTTGGGTTACAATAGGACCCGTAGTTGACATGTACCTGGTGCATGTTGGGTAACCTTCGATGTTGTTGTTGTTGTCAGAGTAGCCATGGGTTAGTATGTTATGCCGCAGTCAATAAACCTTTAACATTATGTAGTGGTCCAAGAAATCATTGTTATATTTAGTAACACAACGGTGAAGGATATAACAAATATCAAAAGACTCAGAGAATCTGGAAGAATCTCTGTGCGTAAGGGTCAAGGTTAACCATACTGGTTGCCCGTGATCTTCGGGCCCTTAGACAGCACTGCATCACATACAGGCATGCTTCTGGATTGGAAATCACAAAATGGGCTCAGGAATATTTCCAGAGAACATTATCTGTGAACACAATTCACTGTGCCATCCGCCGTTGCCAGCTAAAACTCTATAGTTCAAAGAAGAAGCCATGTCTAAACATGATCCAGAAGCGCAGACGTCTTCTCTGGGCCAAGGCTCATTTAAAATGGACTGTGGCAAAGTGGAAAACTGTTCTGTGGTCAGACGAATCAAAATTTGAAGTTCTTTATGGAAATCAGGGACGCCGTGTCATTCGGACTAAAGAGGAGAAGGACGACCCAAGTTGTTATCAGCGCTCAGTTCAGAAGCCTGCATCTCTGATGGTATGGGGTTGCATTAGTGCGTGTGGCATGGGCAGCTTACACATCTGGAAAGACACCATCTTCTGCGTAGAAGGGTCCAGGTACTGAACTGGCCAGCCTGCAGTCCAGATCTTTCACCCATAGAAAACATTTGGCGCATCATAAAATGGAAGATACGACAAAAAAAGACCTAAGACGGTTGAGCAACTAGAATCCTACATTAGACAAGAATGGGTTAACATTCCTATCCCTAAACTTGAGCAACTTGTCTCCTCAGTCCCCAGACGTTTACAGACTGTTGTAAAGAGAAAAGGGAATGTCTCACAGTGGGAAACATGGCCTTGTCCCAACTTTTTTGAGATGTGTTGTTGTCATGAAATTTAAAAATCACCTAATTTTTACTCTTTAAATGATACATTTTCTCAGTTTAAACATTTGATATGTCTTCTATGTTCTATTCTGAATAAAATATGGAATTTTGAAACTTCCACATCATTGCATTCAGTTTTTATTTACAATTTGTACTTTGTCCCAACATACATACACACACATACATACACATATACATAGCGCTGTCGCCTCACAGTAAGAAGGTCCAGGTTCGAGCCCCGTAGCCGGCAAGGGCCTTTCTGTGCGGAGTTTGCATGTTCTCCCCGTGTCCGCGTGGGTTTCCTCCGGGTGCTGTAGGTGTATTGACCGTAGGTGTGAATGTGAATGGTTGTCTGTGTCTATGTGTCAGCCCTGTGATGACCTGGCAACTTGTCTAGGATGTACCCCGCCTTTCGCCCGTAGTCGGGCGAGATATATATATATATATATATATATACATACATATACACACACAGTTGTGCTTGAAAGTTTGTGAACCCTTTAGAATTTTCTATATTTCTGCATAAATATGACATAAAACATCAGATTTTCACACAAGTTCTAAAAGTAGATAAAGAGAACCCAGTTAAACAAATGAGACAAAAATATTATACTTTGTAATTTATTTATTGAGGAAAATCATCCAATATTACATATCTGTGAGTGGCAAAAGTATGTGAACCTTTGCTTTCAGTATCTGGTGTGACCCCCTTGTGCAGCAATAACTGCAGCTAAACGTTTCTGGTAACTGTTGATCAGATCTGCACCACCGGCTTGGAGGAATTTTAGCCCATTCCTCCGTACAGAACAGCTTCAACTCTGGGATGTTGCTGGGTTTCCTCACATGAACTGCTCACTTCAGGTCCTTCCACAACATTTCGATTGGACTAAGGTCAGGACTTTGACATGGCCATTCCAAAACATTAACTTTATCCTTCTTTAACCATTCTTTGGTAGAATGACTTGTGTGCTTAGGGTCGTTTTCTTGCTACATGACCCACCTTCTCTTGAGATTCAGTTCATGGACAGATGTCCTGACATTTTCCTTTAGAATTCGCTGGTATAATTCAGAATTCATTGTTTGAGCAATGATGGCAAGCCGTCCTGGCTCAAATGCAGCAAAATAGGCCAAAACCATGATACTATCACCACCATGTTTCACAGATGGGATAAGGTTCTTATGCTGGAATGGAGTGTTTTCTTTTCTCCAAACATAACACTTTTCATTTAAACCAAAAAGTTCTATTTTGGTCTCATCTGTCCACAAAACATTTTTCCAATAGCCTTCTGGCTTGTCCACGTGATCTTTAGCAAACTGCAGATGAGCAGCAATGTTGTTTTTGGAGAGCAGTGGCTTTCTCCTTGCAACCCTGCCATGCACACCATTGTTGTTCAGTGTTCTCCTGATGGTGGACTCATGAACATTAGCCAATGTGAGAGAGGCCTTCAGTTGCTTAGAAGTTACCCTGGGGTCCTTTGTGACCTCGCTGACTAATACATGCCTTGCTCTTGGAGTGATCTTTGTTGGTTGGCCACTCCTGGGGAGGGTAATAATGGTCTTGAATTTCCTCCATTTATACACAATCTGTCTGACTGTGGATTGGTGGAGTCCAAACTCTTTAGAGATGGGTTTGTAATCTTTTCCAGCCTGATGAGCATCAACAATGCTTTTTCTGAGGTCCTCAGAAATCTCCTTTGTTCGTGCCATGATACACTTCCACAAACATGTGTTGTGAAGATCAGACGTTGACAGATCCCTGTTCTTTAAATAAAACAGGGTGCCCACTCACACCTGATTGTCATCCCATTGATTGAAAACACTTGACTCTAATTACACCTTCAAATTAACTGCTAATCCTAGAGGTTCACATACTTTTGCCACTCACAGATATGTAATATTGGATCATTTCCCTCAATAAATAAATGACCAAGTATAATATTTTTGTCTCATTTGTTTATCTGGGTTCTTTATCTACTTTTAGGACTTGTGTGAAAATCTGACGATGTTTTATGTCATATTTATGCAGAAATATAGAAAATTCTAAAGGGTTCACAAACTTTCAAGCACCACTGTATATATATATATATATATATATATATATATATATATATATATATATATATATAATCTCATTATCTCTAGCCGCTTTATCCTTCTACAGGGTCGCAGGCAAGTTGGAGCCTATCCCAGCTGACTACGGGTGAAAGGCGGGGTACACCCTGGACAAGTCGCCAGGTCATCACAGGGCTGACACATAGACACAGACAACTATTCACACTCACACCTACGGTCAATTTAGAGTCACCAGTTAACCTAACCTGCATGTCTTTGGACTGTGGGGGAAACCGGAGCACCCGGAGGAAACCCACACAGACACAGGGAGAACATGCAAACTCCACACAGAAAGGCCCTCGCCGGCCATGGGGCTCGAACCCAGGACCTTCTTGCTGTGAGGCGACAGCGCTAACCACTACACCACCGTGCCGCATATATATATATATATATATATATATATATATATATATATATATATATATAGAGGGAGAATCTCCCTCTTTGCAATTTCCCCAAGTTGGAGCCTCTGGTGACACCATATTAAAATACGTGACAATGAGCTGTTACTATAGCAACCATAATACAGGACAGCGCATTAATATAAACCTTGCAGCTGGAGCTACTTTCAAAGAAACTACAATTGTAGAAAATAAAGAATCAACACTGATTCATTTTCTGATTTTTTTTTTTACCAGGATTCAACAGCACCGTGGTATAATTTGATATCATCACTTGTTCTGAGAAATCTCAAAATTAATTAATGTATTACTTTTATTTTAAAAAACCCAAAACATTTGACAGTCAGAGAAATAATCATGGCTGCGTCCTAAACCGTATTCTTCCGCATTAATATAGTGCGCCGAAACAGTTCGGATTTGGATGTGTGCGCGACTATTTTGACACACCGTTTACAGTAGTTTTAAACCTGTAACTTACGCCAAACGTAAAATATATATACATATATATAAATATATTTTTTACCTGAAGAGAAGAAATTGAAAAGAAACCGTGTTGTCTGTTTTCAGCTGTGTGTGGCTGTAGCTAGCGCCAGCTCTGTGTCTCGCACGCGCCTCCGAGTGCTCTCCCATCCTCGCGCAGCTGCACGCGCTTTATGAGGCTCAGTGAGGCAGCGAGGCTCCGCCCCCAGGAACAGCCTCCCACCTGTACATTTCAAGTGACTGTTTCAAAACGCTTGAGCTTCTCATCTCATCTCATCTCATCTCATTATCTCTAGCCGCTTTATCCTGTTCTACAGGGTCGCAGGCAAGCTGGAGCCTATCCCAGCTGACTACGGGCGAAAGGCGGGGTACACCCTGGACAAGTCGCCAGGTCATCACAGGGCTGACACATAGACACAGACAACCATTCACACTCACATTCACACCTACGGTCAATTTAGAGTCACCAGTTAACCTAACCTGCATGTCTTTGGACTGTGGGGGAAACCGGAGCACCCGGAGGAAACCCACGGGGAGAACATGCAAACTCCACACAGAAAGGTCCTCGCCGGCCACGGGGCTCGAACCCGGACCTTCTTGCTGTGAGGCGACAGCGCTAACCACTACACCACTGTGCCGCCCGCTTGAGCTTCTCATTTTCAAAAATAATTTAGCACAGACACAGTGGTGCTTGAAAGTTTGTGAACCCTTTAGAATTTTCCATATTTCTGCATAAATATTACCTAAAACATCATCAGATTTTCACACAAGTCCTGAAAGTAGATAAAGAGAACCCAGTTAAACAAATGAGACAAAAATATTATACTTGGTCATTTATTTATTGAGGAAAATGATCCAATATTACACATCTGTGAGTGGCAAAATTATGTGAACCTCTAGGATTAGCAATAAATTTGAAGGTGAAATTAGAGTCAGGTGTTTTCAATCAATGGGACGACAATCAGGTGTGAGTGGGCACCGTTTTATTTAAAGAACAGGGATCTATTAAAGTCTGATCTTCACAACATGTTTGTGGAAGTGTATCATGGCACGAACAAAGGAGATTTCTGAGGACCTCAGAAAAAGCATTGTTGATGCTCATCAGGCTGGAAAAGGTTACAAAACCATCTCTAAAGAGTTTGGACTCCACCAATCCACAGTCAGACAGATTGTGTACAAATGGAGGAAATTCAAGACCATTGTTACCCTCCCCAGGAGTGGTTGACCAACAAAGATCACTCCGAGAGCAAGGTGTGTAATAGTCAGCGAGGTCACAAAGGACCCCAGGGTAACTTCTAAGCAACTGAAAGCCTCTCTCACATTGGCTAACGTTAATGTTCATGAGTCCACCATCAGGAGAACACTGAACAACAATGGTGTGCATGGCAGGGTTGCAAGGAGAAAGCCACTGCTCTCCAAAAAGAACATTGCTGCTCGTTTGCAGTTTGCTAAAGATCACATGGACAAGCCAGAAGGCTATTGGAAAAACATTTTATGAACGGCTGAGACCAAAATAGAACTTTCCGGTTTAAATGAGAAACATTATGTTTGGAGAAAGGAAAACACTGCATTCCAGCATAAGAACTTTATCCCATCTGTGAAACATGGTGGTGGTAGTATCATGGTTTGGGCCTGTTTTGCTGCATCTGGGCCAGGACGGCTTGCCATCATTGATGGAACAATGAATTCTGAATTATACCAGCAAATTCTAAAGGAAAATGTCAGGACATCTGTCCATGAACTGAATCTCAAGAGAAGGTGGGTAATGCAGCAAGACAACGACCCTAAGCACACAAGTCGTTCTACCAAACAATGGTTAAAGAAGAATAAAGTGAATGTTTTGGAATGGCAAGGTCAAAGTCCTGACCTTAATCCAATCGAAATGTTGTGGAAGGACCTGAAGCGAGCAGTTCATGTGAGGAAACCCACCAACATCCCAGACTTGAAGCTGTTCTGTACGGAGGAATGGGCTAAAATTCCTCCAAGCCGGTGTGCAGGACTGATCAACAGTTACCAGAAACATTTAGTTGCAGTTATTGCTGCACAAGGTGGTCACACCAGATACTGAAAGCAAAGGTTCAAATACTTTTGCCACTCACAGATATGTAATATTGGATCATTTTCTTCAATAAATAAATGACCAAGTATAATATTTTGGTCTCATTTGTTTAACTGGGTTCTCTTTATCTACTTTTAGGACTTGTGTGAAAATCTGAAGATGTTTCAGGTCATATTTATGCAGAAATATAGAAAATTCTAAAAGGTTCGCAAACTTTCAAGCACCACTGTATGGCCAAAGGTTTATGAACACATGACCATTGCACTCATAATGCTTGTTGAACATCCTGTTCCAGATTTAGTCCTCCCTTTGCTGTTAACCTCCACTCTTCTGCGAAGGCTTTCTACTAGATTTTTTGTGGCTGTCAGGATTTGCCTGGTGTGCAGTCGGCATTCCAGTCCATCACAAAGGTTCAGGTCATTGGGGTTCAGTTCAAGGTTTTGTGCAGGTTGTGCAGTTCTTCCACACAAACCTTGGAAATCTGTGTTCATGGAGCTCACTGTGTTCACAGGGCAAAGGAATATTGTCATGTTGGAACATTTTTGGGCTCAACAATTTGATTCCATTAAATGCTACAGCATACAATTGTGTGCTACAAACTTTGTGGTAATACTTTGGGTAAAAGTCCATATGGTGGTCAGGTGTCGACAAATGTGTTTTGCTCATATAATACATAAATAATAAGCCTTCTGTGAAATTCAGTATACAGTTCCCCATGAGGATACTGTATGTTGCACAGGGTGAACTCAGATATATTGGGACAATTTATGAATTTTCACTTTTTCTTAGCTTTCTTGCCATTATTAAAACAAAATACAAAAGACACAACACATTTCTGAGATCCTCAAGTTGTTGACTGTTTCTCATATTCTTCGGAAGCATGACTTATTCTTTTGCTAAGACTGATTGAAACCCACCCACTGAGTTCGTTCACATCCAATTTTTGGAGTGAAAAAGTAATTTTAAAAGTTGTTTTTTTTTTACATTTAGTTGTATAAACAAGGTTCTCAAATGCTGCACATAAGGATAGTTTTGACATCCAAATAATTAAAGATGAACCTTTGTCCAAAACATAGCACTCAAGCATGTTGCATGGACATTAAACATGGACATGTGCATTAAAACATTAATGCACAAGTTTTAACTGTTCATGTGCATGAACAGTTAAAACATGTGCATTAACTGTTGGGGATCCATTAGTGATGACGTGCATGATTTCAGCCAGACAAGATTAGATACTCAGACATTTTCATGGCCACACTTGTACTGAATGTACAGCCTCGTGATTTAGGTATAGAAATGATAATATACTTCTTAAAATGAGTTGAAGATCTTCATAAAGACAAAGGCCAGCACATGAATGCAGTGTTAAAGTGATAGAGGTGATCTGGGCCAGCTCTCTTTCTTTTGTTTAACCTTTTGAAAGCAGCTCTCACCACTTCTTCTGAGATGGTAAATGGTGGAGGGGGTGGATAGAGCAGAGCATTCCTTTTCTCAAGCCAGCAAAAAAAAGAGTACTTTGATCTAGAAGATCTAGAGTCATCATCTATAAGTGGGATGGCCTTCATTTGTAGTTATATATGTTCTGCAGGATTTTTCAGACTCATCTGGTGTCGTTGGCAGCAAATTTACTTTTCAGCTAAGATATGTAATTGAACTTACTAATTGAAGATTGCAGTTTTTAATTGGAAGGTCCTGATCTCTACTCATAAATTTCCATCCATCCATCCATTATCCATAACCGCTTATCCTGTGCAGGGTCGCAGGCAAGCTGAAGCATATCCCAGATGACTATGGGCGAGAGGCGGGGTACACCCTGGACAAGTCACCAGATAATCACAGGGCTGACACATAGGCCAAGTTTACATTAGACCGTATCTGTCTCGTTTTCTTCGCGGATGCACTGTCCGTTTACATTAAACCGCCTGGAAACGCCGGGAAACGGGAATCCGCCAGGGTCCACGTATTCAATCCAGATCGTGTCAGCTCCGGTGCTGTGTAAACATTGAGAATACGCGGATACGCTGTGCTGAGCTCTAGCTGGCGTCGTCATTGGACAACGTCACTGTGACATCCACCTTCCTGATTCGCTGGCGTTGGTCATGTGACGCGACTGCTGAAAAACGGCGTGGACTTCCGCCTTGTATCACCTTTCATTAAAGAGTATAAAAGTATGAAAATACTGCAAATACTGATGCAAATACTGCCCATTGTGTAGTTATGATTGTCTTTAGGCTTGCCATCCTTCCACTTGCAAGTGGTAAGTGACGCGCATGCCCGATATGCACTGGGATCACACACACAGCGGCTCAGTCCCGAATTACTGCTCGTGCACTTCACTCGCGCGCTCTGTGAGCTGCGCAGGGCCGGAGTGCGCACCCTCCAGAGGGCACTCGCTGTTCAGGGCGGAGTGATTTGGAGCGCAGGATGCCTGCGGAGCCGAGCGTATCCGTGTATTGGCGTTGCTGTGTGCAGGCGAATCGTGTATTGGTGTTGCTGTGTGCATGTTAATCGTTTTAAAAACGTTAATCTGATGATCCGCTGATACGGTCTAATGTAAACCCCACCATAGAGACAAACAACCATTCACACTCACATTCACACCTACGGTCAATTTAGAGCCACCAATTAGCCTAACCTGCATGTCTTTGGACTGTGGGGGAAACCGGAGAACCCAGAAGAAACCCATGTAGACACAAGGGGAACATGCAAACTCTACACAGAAAGGCCCTTGTCAGCCACTGGGCTCAAACCCAGAACCTTCTTGCTGTGAGGTGACTGTGCTAACCACTACACCACTGTGCCACCCTACTTGTAAATTTCCTTTCGGATAATTTTTTGGGGATTAAAAGACCAAAGATGAGACAGGCTGGAATGCCTTTTCAAGTAATCCTAACTATATTTTGCTTTTCTCTGCAGTCAGTCAGAAATAAAATAGAATATAACGCAGGTAGATTTTTATTGCTCAAGGTATGAACCATGCAAATATACCAACACCAACAAAGATACAACAATGAACCTTTATGTCAAATTGTGTAGCTTGACAGCGTCTCTCTACTGCAGAATTTGGTGCGTGGATCACAAACACTGAATGCAATGTTAACAAAAAAGGATTAAAACATAAATTGTGATTAATATGGAGATAAACACACAACACAATCTCCTTGATTTCTTTTTTGCTTTCTTCTAGCCATTCCTCTCTCCTCTTCTTGTCCGCAGTAGCTCTCTCTAATAATAGGCCATTTGACTGGTTATTTTAGGCAGCGGCACAAGAGCAGAGTATGTAGTTAAATCGCTTATAGTATCATTACCAACACACTCAAACACCCGACTCACATCTTCCCTGGGATTTTAAGAATTGCAGAGTTAGACAGCATGGTAATGCTCCAAAGAAAAATGTCAAAACTGTCCTTGCATCATGATGTAAACTAAAAAAAAGATGTTTTGATGAGACGAAAATCTATGACTGGACTCTTTAATTAATCAACAATTATACATTTAGTTAAAGGTGTAATAATCAAACACAACAGTACTTTTCCTCTCAGTTTGTGTGCACTGAAAGTCACTATAAGGGTTCAGGTTCATAAAGAAACAAAGCAAGAAGGAAGACAACAGTGAACATTGTTGTGCTGCTCCAATGGATGAACCTAAGAGACTTGAACAGCGTGAACTCTGATGCATGAGGAGTCTTCTTTCCGACATTTAAGTTATAAAAGTTTTGCACAAAACGTCCGACAAAACAATTTCCGCTTAGAATGTAAACAAACCGGCGAAATTTGTGAAAAACGTTATAATAATAATTCTTGAAAAATAAAAAAGATACATTCTTACCATCAAATACTTTTATTCCATATTTTGTTGCTCTTTTTTTGTATTTTTTTTTTAGAGTTCTGTTTTTGAGTAGTTTTTATTTCGTCCTCGGTTGGTTCAGCAACGTGCCGCCATTTTGTTTTTCTCTACTCACGGTATATGAGCTGATAGCCTAGTAGTAGAGTAGCCAATGAGAGCACGCGATTGCTCATATCCAGTGAATGTGGATAGAATAAAACTTGATATCCTCACACAAAATCTGTATCAAACAACATTTAGGCCAAGTTTACATTAGACCGTATCTGTCTCGTTTTCTTTGCGGATGCACTGTCCGTTTACATTAAAACGCCTGGAAACGCCGGGAAATGGGAATCCGCCAGGGTCCACGTATTCAATCCAGATCGTGTCTGGTCCGGTGCTGTGTAAACATTGAGAATACGCGGATACGCTGTGCTGAGCTCTAGCTGGCGTCGTCATTGGACAACGTCACTGTGACATCCACCTTCCTGATTCGCTGGCGTTGGTCATGTGATGCGACTGCTGAAAAACGGCGCGGACTTCCGCCTTGTATCACCTTTCATTAAAGAGTATAAAAGTATGAAAATACTGCAAATACTGATGCAAATACTGCCCATTGTGTAGTTATGATTGTCTTTAGGCTTGCCATCCTTCCACTTGCAAGTGGTAAGTGACGTGCATGCCCGACATGCACTGAGATCACACACACAGCGGCTCAGTCCCAAATCACTGCTCGTGCGCTCCACTCGCGCGCTCTGTGAGCTGCGCAGGGCCGGAGTGCGCACCCTCCAGAGGGCACTCGCTGTTCAGGGCGGAGTGATTTGGAGCGCAGGATGCCTGCGGAGCCGAGCGTATCCGTGTATTGGCGTTGCTGTGTGCACGCGAATCGTGTATTGGCGTTGCTGTGTGCACACTAATCGTTTTAAAAACGTTAATCTGATAATCCGCTGATACGGTCTAATGTAAACCCCACCTTAGCATAGTTGTAGTGTTTGTGTTGCTTGCCTGGATAGACATACATTATACGGCCAAAAGATTTGTGGACACCTGACCATCAAACCCATATGTGGTCCTTCCCCAAACTTTTGCTACCAACTTGGAAACGCAATTTTATGCTGTAGCGTTACAAATTCCCTTCACTGCAACTAAGTGGCATAAGCGTGTTCAGCATGACAATACCCCTGTGCACAAAGCAAGCACCATCAAAACATAGTTTGCCAAGGATGTCATGGAAGGACTTGAGTGGCCTGCACAGAGCCCTGACCGCAAACCTACTGAACACGTTTAAGATGAATTGGAACGCCAACTACATGCCAGTCTCTCTCCGTTCCTTACCTCACTAATACTCTTGTAGCATTGGGCACAAATCTTGACAGCCACACCCTAAAATCTAGTGGAAAACCTTCCCAGAAAAATGGAGGTCATAGCAGCAAAGGCAGACTAAATCTGGAATGGGATGTTCAATAAGCACAAGGCGGTGTGATAATCAGGTGTCCACATACATTTGGCCATACAGTGTATACGGGGCATTGCATTTTGAAACCAGATTTTAAAGGAAGAACTTCTGGATGAGACACATGCAAAACAGAAACTTGTACCCTGTAGTTTTCAGAACTAAATACAGAAGAAATTTGACCATGTGAAGGATTTCTTCAGGTCACCATAGATTTATTGTCGTTGGTGTGTGCAGGCTTTTAATCCAGCTGAGCACCAAAAAAAGCTTCAGATCCATTAATCAATACATTGCTAGGGTTACTGATCTGAAGTCAGGTGTGTAACTGGTAGTAGTCTATATAATTGAAGGGATGGACTCCTTTGATGATGAAATTTGGTGAAAAGTTGCCATATCATAAACATCAATTATTTTCTCGTAAAGGTTGTGCATGTTCAAGGAAACATCAATGTGTCAATATACCTGACTTTCCACATCTGTACAAAGATTATTCAAATTGTACGAAAATACACTCTGATGGAACATGTACTGTCCTTTGACCCATTTTCTTCTGAAGGGTTTTGCAATTCTGCTGAAGTCATGCTGAATTCTACTTTTCACTTCTTCAGTCTGGGCCATAAACCGATACATTTTCATTAGACAGCAGTATTCCCAGGCTTGGTTGGTTGTATGCGTCATCATCAGTGTGCTCTCTTACTTGTTTATGACAGCACTGAGTATTTTTAACCTCAAACGTTCAACATGTATCCTACGATGACCAAAATATTAAACTACAAACGTTGATGGAAAGGATCTCTAGAAAAACCATGTCCCATTCAAATCCTGACAGGAACCAAGGGAGCAAAATTGGCCATACTTTCAGCCCTCTGTCAATCCCAGGGACACTTGCCAATTCTGGGAGTCTGTGTGCTCATGTATGCTGAAGAGGCCAGACAGCACTTTCCATGGAGTGTGTAATGCTGACTTGTGATTAAACACGAGCACGAGTTTAAAAAAAAATGGTTGTCTGGTTTCACATGTCTCAGAGGAAGCATCTATTAACCTTCACGCTTCCTGGTTGTTAGCTGGTGTATGATAAAGGAGAGCTGGCTAGTGGGTAGGGTGGCACGGTGGTGTAGTGGTTAGCACTGTTGCTTCACAGCAAGAAGGTTCTGGGTTCAAGCCCAGAGCCTGATGAGGGCCTTTCTGCATGGGTTTCCTCCAGGTGCTCTGGTTTCCTCCAAAGACATGTGGGTTAGGCTAACTGGTGGCTCTAAATTGACCATTGGTGTGAATAGTTGTTTGTCTCTGTGATGACCTGGCGACTTGTCCAGGGTGTACCCTGCCTCTTGCCCATAGTCAGCTGGGATAGGTTCCAGCTTGCCTGCGACCCTGCACAGGATAAGTGGCTACAGATAATGGATGGATGGGTGGGAGGGAGGGAAGTTGCAGGAGACCAAATTGGGGGAAATTTATATATGTATTTTTTTTTAATGTTTTGTTTTGTTCATACAGATATCCAATGTTCTGAGAAACAACTTTGTGACAAGGGCTGCTTTGTGATTGGAGAGCGAAGCAAGGGAAGGTGAGTGGCAAAGTGGAAGCACCCGTTGTAGATTAACGTGCTGTGTCTGTTTGTGTGCAATGATGGGAGCAGATAAAAGAGGGAGAGGAGCAGAATGTCCTTCGTCTTTCTTGGGCTGAAATCACGCCGTGCCAACAAGTTTTAGTTAAAATCCGCTGAAAAGCGTGTGCACGAGTTTTGGTTGAAAAAGTAGAAACCCACAAAGTGATCCTGAACCCACCTGCCAGTTCATTCAGCATCCACCATAATCAGGGAAACGTTATAAACTAAATTACAAGTGTGTTTGTAATAAAAGGAAGAATGATTCCGACCCGCTGGAGGTAGAATCATTTCTCACTGATCAGGTGGATGGGCACGGACAACTCCATGGTTACAATCTACCTCCAGCGGGTCGGATTTATCCTTCCTTCTGTACAGCCCCATGTACTTTCAAATTCTTCTTTGAGTGCGTATACTTATTACAATGTCATCCACCGTGTTCAGTAACAGCAGAACCTCACCATGTCTCAACCCAAGCATGAAGTATAGCTTGATTAATTATGTAAATGAACCATATTACCCAGTTTATTCTCTGCAAACCTCATTCAAACCATATATTCAAACATGAGCTTAAAGTTATCATGTTATAACATGAAGTTGCACGGTTTAACAATATAAATGATCATGTTATAACATGAAACCAAATTATCACATTATAACGTGAAAAATTTCACGTAATAATATGGAAATATATTGTTATAACGTGAAAAATATTTTGTTGTGAGGGGAAACCATGGCCTAATGGATAGAGGTTGCTGCTAGAGGACCAAAACGTTGCTGGTTTGATTCCCTGAACCAGCAGGAATGGCTGAAATACCCTCGAGCAAGGCAACTAGCCCTCAACTGCTCCCCAGGCTGCTCTGGGTATGTTGTACGTACGTCACTCTGGATAACAGCGTCTGCTAAATGCCTGTAATGTCTCATCTCATCTCATTATCTCTAGCCGCTTTATCCTGTTCTACAGGGTCGCAGGCAAGCTAGAGCCTATCCCAGCTGACTATGGGTGAAAGGCGGGGTACACCCTGGACAAGTCGCCAGGTCATCACAGGGCTGACACATAGACACAGACAACCATTCACATTCACACCTACGGTCAATTTAGAGTCACCAGTTAACCTAACCTGCATGCCTTTGGACTGTGGGGGAAAACGGAGCACCCGGAGGAAACCCACGCGGACACGGGGAGAACATGCAAACTCCACACAGAAAGGCCCTCGCCGGCCACGGGGCTCGAACCCGGACCTTCTTGCTGTGAGGCGACAGCGCTAACCACTACACCACCGTGCTGCCCTGCCTGTAATGTAATTATCACAAACTTTTCACGTTATTACACGATACTGATTTTTTACCCCTTTTTCTGGTGTGGCAGCAATACGCTTCTGTATAAACCAGTTTTTATTTTTTTGGAAATAAAATTTGAACATACTTCGTTGTCCTGGAAATACTGGGGAAATAAATCCCGAAGGTAGAAATAACAGCGCTGTCAGTGTGGAATCTGGCTCTGACAGTTCCTCAACCTCCGCTACATCGCTCAGGTTCAGAATTTCAAACAAACTAGTCACCAAATTTTCTACAGGATTCCAGTCTGATGCACAACTCCTGCACCGACCAGATTTCTGGAAAATAACAACAATGCACATCTTATTTGTATGTTATTCGAAAAATATCTGCTCCATCCAAATAATGTAGTATGTACGTCAATCCAGAAGGCTGTTCACTTTCTGGTTGTTCAAGTGAAGAACAATACTGTTCCTGATGTACTAAAGTGAACAATGCTTAAAGTGCATATCACGGGTAAATTCAGGTGCAAGATCAATGTAATTCTCCTATTTTATATTAAACTTTGGTCAAATATCTGTCACATTTTGTGCAATTTTTTTACCTTGTGCAATACCAGAAAAATTCAGTTGAAATCAAGCCATTTGAGGCGAATTGGTCCGCCTCTGAAAAAACTTGGCATTTGGATTTCCCGGCAAACACTGATTTTCGTGACGTCGCGTGCGGGACGCCTCCCTCTGAATCCTACGTCAGCGCTGGTTTGTTTATGAGAAAACGACCTGGGGGTTTTCTGCAAATTTCTTCAACGTTATTGCGTAATTATTAAAATGGTTAACAGATGTATCGTAGGAGGGTGTAGCAACACCAATCTTGATGGGATTAGTACTCATCGTTTCCCACATTGCGCTCAGGTGACAATTCCATATTTCAATGCAAAATCGCTAGCTGCTAAATTTGGTCTACACAGGCTGTGCACTGAAACCGTGCAAAGCTCTCGCAGCCTGCTGGCGCTTCCGCAGGTGACGTCATGAATCTGGCTCCAGACTCCCTTGGGAGTTTTGTTATTTTATTTTTTTTCTGCTGTAGACAGATGGCCTTGTGCAAAATTACCCTTCTGGATGAGTGTGTAAAGGGACATACTTTCATATATATATATATATATATATATATATATATATATATATAGGCGGCACGGTGGTGTAGTGGTTAGCGCTGTCGCCTCACAGCAAGAAGGTCCTGGGTTCGAGCCCTGGGGCCGGCGAGGGCCTTTCTGTGTGGAGTTTGCATGTTCTCCCCGTGTCCGCGTGGGTTTCCTCCGGGTGCTCCGGTTTCCCCCACAGTCCAAAGACATGCAGGTTAGGTTAACCGGTGACTCTAAATTGACCGTAGGTGTGAATGTGAGTGTGAATGGTTGTCTGTGTCTATGTGTCAGCCCTGTGATGACCTGGCGACTTGTCCAGGGTGCACCCCGCCTTTCGCCCGTAGTCAGCTGGGATAGGCTCCAGCTTGCCTGCGACCCTGTAGAAGGATAAAGCGGCTAGAGATAATGTGTGTGTGTGTGTATGTATATATATATATAAAACAAATTTGGTCCAGGATATGCACTATAACCTTGTCAACAACCACAGATAGTTTAACACACTGCAGAATTACAATACTGCTCTTCACTTACCTGATGTACGGGTTTGATGGCCTTTGATCGTTCAGAGTTTCGGGGAACAACGTGATAACTCGCATCGAATATTCCTCGAAGGAAGTAACCTAATTTTGCTGACCTAATCACTCTTTTAACCTCGACACAATTATGTGGAAAAGCTGTGTTTCTGTGGACTAGACAGAAAAGTGTCAAAGGGTCAGAACCAAGTCAAACAGGACCTGGACTGATTGTATAACAGTCCCCCCCCCCACACACACACACACCCCACACACACCCTGAGCATAAGACAAAATTCACATTTCATAAAAAAAAGCATAAATGATGACTAACAAATGTTGCTACTTTTTTTTTTTTTACTTCCTAAAGATATCAGAAAGTATGTTAAATGAGCATTATAAAAAGGCCTGTGAGTAATACATGTCTGTCATCCTTTCTCATACACAATCAAAAGAACAAGCAGTTGGAAGTTGGCAAAGTTGCACATCTGAGTACCATACAGTGATGAAATCACACGCTGCTACACTCGAGTGGTAGAAATGGAGAAAGGTGAGCTCCTCTGCTTTACATTGCTTCAGAGTATTCATGAAACATGGCCTGCTTATTTCTTAACTGGAAAGGTTTACGCAGAAAGTGCATTCTATCAACCAAAAGAAAAGGAGGAAAATCGGAAAACAGAAAGGTTCGACATGACTGACAAACATCGCCACCTGTCACGCTACAGGACCAAGAAGAAATCAGTCAATTAAAGTATCAAATAAATGAAGCTCTTCAATAGTTACAATCACGGTCCATCTTTAGATGTGATTCTCCTCCTTTTCCAAAAGCTGACCTTCTCTCGCTTTCTCACAAACACACTTGCTAGATATAATTAACAAAGTCTTGTCAGTTTCAGTTCAAATCTGTAATGCAGCAGTAAAGTGCAGAGAACAGATAAACAAAATAGACTTTAAAACACACACACACTCTCATACATGATGGATAGTCATGTAAGACAGAGAAGCAGCTTTCAATGCCAGCACCTAGTGAGGTGTAACGACAGTCACAAGTACACAGTCATACACTCACTGCTGCACGTTACGGCGCTCTAACCGCACATTCATCTGAATAAACAAATACAAACCTCTTTTTAAGCCCATTAACACACACACACACACACACACACACACACACTCACGTAAAAATTCCTCTTAAAAACAGCAATGTTTACAAATAAGGATATGTGGTAAATGGGTTAGATCATACAGAATATAATTAATGAATTATTTAAAAAACAACAAAAAAAAATCCCTTATGACACATGACATCATTTCTCAACAAGTCTCTTTCACCGTAAAAACTTTGCTTGAATACATCCACGAGTCCTCATTCAGATCATACACTCCCAAAGCCATCAGTACAAAAAACAAACAAACAAACAAACAAAAAGTCACTAACGCACAATAAATTTGACAACAATAAAATAAGTATATGTGAGTGCGTTACGTTATCTAGGAGTTTAAGTGCCCAAAAGTCTGCATGTGTAATTCTGTATACATGCACGCACACGCAAACACAAGTGTTTATGTCAAATGTGTACTTACATACAGAGAAGGCTAAAATGCATTTTTTTTTTCCAAAAGTGAATTTAGAGCTTTTACAAGTAATTGTGTTGAACCCGTAAAACCCTGGCAGCAGCAGCTGGATACGTTACGAGAGACAAAAAGAGTGAACGAGAGAGAGAGAGAGAGAGAGAGAGAGAGAGAGAGAGAAATAAAACGAGAGGCCAGACAGTTAGGCAGAAAGAAAGACAGAGGAGAGAAACAGAGGTACAAAGAGTGTGTGAGAGAGTGAGAGAGATGTGAGGGAGAGACAGTGAGAAAGGGACAGAAAGAGACAGAGACAAAGTGAGAAAGGGACAAAGAAACAGAGAATGTGTGAGACAGAGATACAGAGGGTGTGGAAAAAGGAGACAGGGAGAGAAAACGAGAAAGCAAGAGAGGGATCGAGAGAGGCAGAGAGAGAGAGAGAGAGAGAGAGAGAGAGAGAGAGATGAGCAAGAAGCCAGGTATACAGGTCGTGTGAGAGACAGGAGAGAAAATGAGAAAGCGAGAGAGAGAGAGAGAGAGATACAGAGGGTGTGGAAAAAGGAGACGGAGAGAAAACGAGAAAGCAAGAGAGGGACAGAGAGAGAACGATGAGCAAGAAGGCAGGTATACAGGTTGTGTGAGATAGAGATACAGAGGGTGTGGGAGGCAGGAGAGAAAATGAGAAAGCGAGAGAGAGAGAGAGAGAGAGAGAGAGAGAGATACAGAGGGTGTGGGAGACAGGAGAGAAAATGAGAAAGCGCGAGAGAGAGAGATACAGAGGGTGTGGAAAAAGGAGACGGAGAGAAAACGAGAAAGCAAGAGATGGACAGAGAGAGAAAGATGAGCAAGAAGCCAGGTATACAGGTTGTGTGAGATAGAGATACAGAGGGTGTGGGAGACAGGAGAGAAAATGAGAAAGCGAGAGAGAGAGAGAGAGAGAGAGAAAGATACAGAGGGTGTGGAAAAAGGAGACGGAGAGAAAACGAGAAAGCAAGAGAGGGACAGAGAGAGAAAGATGAGCAAGAAGGCAGGTATACAGGTTGTGTGAGATAGAGATACAAAGGGTGTGGGAGACAGGAGAGAAAATGAGAAAGCGAGAGAGAGAGAGAGAGAGAGAGAAAGATACAGAGGGTGTGGAAAAAGGAGACGGAGAGAAAACGAGAAAGCAAGAGAGGGACAGAGAGAGAAAGATGAGCAAGAAGGCAGGTATACAGGTTGTGTGAGATAGAGATACAGAGGGTGTGGGAGACAGGAGAGAAAATGAGAACGCGAGAGAGAGAGAGAGAGAGAGAGAGAGAGAGAAAGATACAGAGGGTGTGGAAAAAGGAGACGGAGAGAAAACGAGAAAGCAAGAGAGGGACAGAGAGGGAAAGATGAGCAAGAAGGCAGGTATACAGGTTGTGTGAGATAGAGATACAGAGGGTGTGGGAGACAGGAGAGAAAATGAGAAAGCGAGAGAGAGAGAGAGAGAGAAAAAACAGGGACTGAAAGTATGCCGGCTCACACACAGTGGCATGTTTTCATCATTATGATGCGAGTGGAATTTTTCTTTATCAGTATACGAGGTGTAAAATAATGCTAATATTATTTGAGAGAAAGTTCACTGAGGTCACCAGCCTTAAACATCCTCTCTGATCACATGATCGCCTCCCAGCAAGGAAACGCACAGTCAGCACTTACACAGTTAGCACTTATGCCTCTCTATAGCGCATATGCGCGCGCACACACAAACACACACACACATACATACAGTTTTGCTGAGTTTCCCCTCATACAACCCTGAACACACTATCTGTGAGTGTGACCGTGTGGTGGATCTGTGTGGTTAAATTTTAGTGCTGCTGTGTGGAGCCTGGCCTCAGGTACACGTCCTCGTGGGCGCAGTGGTTGATCGGCTCACTTTTAAAAAGCGCAGGGGGAGATGGCAGCAGAGAGGACGGCACTGACTGGTGCGGAGAGGTGTGGCTCGTCATAGGGGTGTGGCCAGGGTGATGCACATGGGTTTGGTGGTGCTGCGTGGGCGTGGCCTGCATGTGCAAATGGGAAAAGCCATGTCTGATTCCGGAAGCGATCATTCCTGAGCCCACGGCTGCTGCAGTGGATGTGCCTTGAGAGGGCAGTGGTGGGCTGGAGGTGTGGCCAGAGGAAGAAGGGGTGTGGCCAGTGAGATGAACAGAGATGGGCATGCTGGCAGGCTGTTGGGTCATGGGGCTTGTGACTCGGAAGCACTTCTCTCGGTGCGCCTTGAGCATGTTGGAGAAGCGAAAGCGCTGACCGCACACTTCACACGGGTAAGGCTTCTCGCCAGTGTGTGTACGCCGGTGACGCTTCATGTTGGGCCGACTGGTGAAACTCTTCCCACAGATCTCACAGATGAACGGCTTCTCACCTACAACAACGCAGCAAAAGAGCTTGAGTTTGAAAAACAAAACAAAACAACAACAACAAAAAACTAAACAGTTCAACACTTGTAGTCTTTTGGATTGTTTGGAAATGCAGAACATATAAAATGAATGTTATTTAATATTTTCCAAAATATTCAGTCGGCATTCAGTGATGTTTTTGAATTTGCCTGGATAAGTTAATCAAGATTTCAAGAACATATCGTTGTCATACAAACTCATGCAAGAAACAAATTCAAAGTAGAAATCCAATAACTGATCTAATTAAATACAGCTAAATGATCAAATAATAAAATATTCACATAGTACATATTATATGCACCTGTACATATAGTACATACACTACCGTTCAAAAGTTTGGGGTCACCCAGACAATTTTGTGTTTTCCATGAAAAGTCACACTTTTATTTACCACCATAAGTTGTAAAATGAATAGAAAATATAGTCAAGACATTTTTCTGGCCATTTTGAACATTTAATCGACCCCACAAATGTGATGCTCCAGAAACTCAATCTGCTCAAAGGAAGGTCAGTTTTATAGCTTCTCTAAAGAGCTAAACTGTTTTCAGCTGTGCTAACATGATTGTACAAGGGTTTTCTAATCATCCATTAGCCTTCTGAGGCAATGAGCAAACACATTGTACCATTAGAACACTCAGTATGTTTACATGCACATCCAAATCGAGCTACTATCGGTAATCGAGCTAAGGGTCCCAGCAGGGGTGCCAGAGAAATCCAATCCTACATGCACACAAGGAAATCGAGCTATTGTGTGAGGTACATTGTGCACCTGAGCCACAGGTGGCGCTACATGCCCCATCGTGTTGGTACACTTCCGGTTGTCGTCATGAAGAAGAGCTATTCAAGAGTGTAAACAAAGTTATCAGTTCCGTGTTCTCCATTGCGCGTTTTTCTCCCGTCCATGAATTTTAATATATTCAACTCCTCAAGCTGAATGAGCATGAACTCTGTCTCCTCATTGCTCCAGAAGTGCACATTTCTGCTCGCCATTTTCTCTTCTTCGTTTGTTCCTCCTGACCTCTTCTGCTGCTCACTACTACTGTTGTCATGCCGACCGAGGCTGTCGTGTTTCCCGCTTGTAGTCTCGTCACTCGTCACTTCCGGAAGGGGCAGTGCTGAAGTAAGTAGCTCGACAGGGTTTACATGTACTAAGTAGCTCGGCAAAAATCGCATAATCTAGGTCGTGTAGCTCGATTACGAGAAATCAAGTTCGGTTCAATTTCAGCCTAGCTAAGGTGTTTCCATGGCATTTAGAACTTCGATTTCAGTCGAGCAACGGCAGAAATTCGATTTTCTCTATGTGCATGTAAATGCACTGACTGGAGTGATAGTTGCTGGAAATGGGCCTCTATACACCTATGGAGATATTGCACCAAAAACCAGACAGTTGCAGCTAGAATAGTCATTTATCACATTAGCAATGTATAGAGTGGATTTCTGATTAGTTTAAAGTGATCTTCATTGAAAAGAACAGTGCTTTTCTTTCAAAAATAAGGAAATTTCAAAGTGACCCCAAACTTTTGAACGGTAGTGTACATGACGGTGGTAGAAACTGATGCTACTGAAACAGCAGCCAGTATTCTTTAGTTATGTTTGGATTATGGGTGAATTTCTCCCTAAGACAAGAGAATTTGCTAGTAACGGTAATAATGCTGAGGGAAAAAAACAAAAACAAACAAAGAAAAAAAACAACCAACCCAGAATGGATTTATGGGTAAAGCGGGTTTGTTTTTGGGTGTGCAACATGGAGACATGTGATATTACAGGGCATTTATGGCGAACTCTGGGTGTGTTCCACCACAAGCATTTAAGTCGATCATTTAAATTCTCAAAAAGATAAAAAAGTGAGATAAAAAAAGTGTCAAATGAAGAACATGCAGCCAGGGTAAGTAAGCAAGTAAGTAAGTAAGTAAGTAAGTAAGTAAATAAATAAATATCTACAAATGCTGGTAGAACACATTAATTTTATGAATATATTCTAACCTTTCAGTTATTAGGCTCATTACTTCCCTTCAAGTTCACCAAGGAGCTGCTAGGACAGAAGCGCAGCGGCCAGCTGGCCTGCTCACAGGAGGAGATAGATCACTACCTGAAGCAAACCTACAGCAATCCAGCGAGAGAGCAGGAGTTGGGGGAGTGCAGCACACTGATAGATCCTCCTGAGACAAGTGTGCAGTTCAACATGTCAGAGCTGCAGCTGAAGGAGGTTTGAGAGGTTGTTGGGAAAGCGTGAGCAAGCTCAGCCCCAGGACCTAGCGCCACTTCGTACAAAGTGTATAAGAACTGTCCTAAGCTCCTGCTATGCCTATGGAAGATCCTGCGTGTCATCTGGAGGAGGGGTAGGATTCCTGAACAATGGAGAGTTGCTGAAGGGGTTTGGATTCTGAAGGAGGAGAACTCCAAGAAGGTAGACCAGTTCCGCATCATCTCTCTGCTGTGTGTTGAAACCAAGATCTTCTTCAGTGCAGTCTCCAACCGGCTGTGCACCTTCCTCTCAAAGAACAGCTTGATTGACACATCAGTCCAGAAGGGTGGAATCGCAGGAATGCCTGGATGTTTGGAACACACAGGTGTGGTAACGCAGCTCATAAGAGAGGCCAGAGAGAACAAGGGCAATCTGTTAGTGCTGTGGCTCGACCTGGCAAATGCGTATGGCTCAATAACACACAAGTTGGTGCAGCTCACTCTGGCAAAATATCATGTCCCCAGCAGAATCAGAGACCTCATCGCTGACTATTACAGCAAATTCAGGATGAGAACCTCTTCAGGAGCAGTGACATCAGGCTGGCACAAGCTCGAGATTGGGATTATCACAGGGTGCACTATCTCCGTGATTCTGTTCTCCCTGGCCATGAACATGCTCATTAAGTCTGCTGAACCAGAGTGCAGAGGGCCCAAGACAAAATCAGCTCAACGCCAGTCATCGATCAGGGCGTTTTTGGATGACCTCACAGTCACCACAGAGTCAGTCCCAGGCTGCCGGTGGATTCTAAAGGGTCTCGAAAAGATGATGGAGTGGGCACGGATGTCTTTCAAACCAGCCAAGTCTAGATCAATGGTGCTGAGAAGAGGAAAGGTGGATGAGAAGACCCGATTCAGTATCATAGGCGCAACCATCCCAACCATCACTGAGAAGCCTGTTAAGAGCTTGGGCAAGGTGTTTGACAGTACCCTGAGGGATGCAGCATCCATCCAGTCAACCTGCACTGAGCTGGATGAATGGCTGAAATCAGTGGACCGGTCTGGACTGCCAGGGAAGTTTAAAGCTTGGCTGTATCAGCATGGTATTCTTCCCAGAATCCTGTAGCCACTCCTCGTCTATGACGTGCCAATTTCAACGGTAGAGACCTTAGAGATGAAGGTCAGTAGCCACCTTAGAAGATGGCTGGGACTTCCAAGAAGTCTAAGCAGCATTGCAATGTATGGACACCGCAACAAACTGTAATTGCCACTCAAATCCTTGGAAGAGGAGTTCAAGGTGATGAGAGCCAGGGAAGTGTTGCAATACAGAGACTCAAGGGATCCAAAGGTGGCAAAAGCTGGGATTGAAGTGAGGACTGGCTGGAAGTGGAAGGCAGAGGAGACTGTTTGACAAGCAGAGTCTAGATTGCATCACAACAGACTGGTGGGAGTGGTGACAAGAGGAAGGACCGGACTGGGCTCCTTTTCAACTCCTCATACTGACACCACGAAGGGGAAGGAAAGGCGCCACCTAGTCCAGGAGGAGGTGAGAGCAGCAGTCGAGGAGGAGAGATCTTGCAGGACAGTTGGAATGAGGCAACAGGGTGCCTGGACAAGATGGGAGAACGCGCTTGAGAGGAAGGTGACATGGGCGGAGTTGTGGAAGGCTGAGCCACAGAGGATCAAGTTTCTCGTCCAGGTGGTTTATGATGTGCTTCCCAGCCCATCAAATCTATACATTTGGGGCAAAGTGGAGTCACCAGCATGTCCAATGTGCTCCAAGCGTGGAACCCTAGAGCACATTCTGAGCAGCTGCTCAAAGGCGCTGGGAGAAGGAAGGTACAGGTGGAGGCATGACCAGGTTTTGAAGGCCATCGCTGGAGCTATCGCCGCAGGAGTCGAGTGAGCCAAGTTTTCCCACCCCTCCAAGCAAGCCATCACCTTCATCAGAGCTGGAGAGCAGCCAAACCCAGCTGCAAAAACATCTCCAGGCGTCCTGTCCTCTGCGAGGGACTGGCAGTTGTTGGTTGACCTTGAGCGGCAACTGAAGTTCCCCAACCACATTGTGACCACCACCTTAAGACCAGATATTGTTCTACTGTCTGAGTCTACCAAACAAGTGGTTCTGTTGGAGCCAACAGTCCTTTCGGAAGACCGCTTGGAAGAGGCCTTTGAAAGGAAGCTCGCCAAGTACGAGGGACTGGTTAACAGGTGTCGTCAAGCCAGATGGAGAGTAAGGTGTCTCCCAGTAGAGGTCGGATGCAGGGGCTTTGCAGCCCAATCCCTGTCCGGAACCTTCAGTTTGTTAGGCATTGATGGAGTGAGGAAGAGAAGCGCCATCCGCGACACCACCGAAGCGGCAGAGAAAGCCTCAAGATGGCTGTGGCTTAAGAGAGGAGATCCATGGGGGCAGAATAACTAGATTAGCCATCTGGACACAAGTTGGGGTCTGATCAGCCTCAGCTGGGTTGCCTGGATAAGGGTATATGATGTTGAAAGACCCGAAACACCCAATGATTCCAGGAACGTCACTGAAGATGTGTCCAGAAGCATCAGTAGATGTATTTGCATAGTAACCTTTCAGTTATTAGGCTCATTACTAAAATGTGCATAAGAATATTTTGGATATTTAATAGAGAAACAGTTTTTATTACACTTATAATTGTCATTAGATTTAAGTCGCCTTTGAGTTATTAGGGTCTCCCCTTTTCTCTCGCGCTCAAACACACACACACACACACACACACACACACACACACACACATCCATCCATCCATTATCTGTAGTCGCTTATCCTGTGCAGGGTCACAGGCAAGCTGGAGCGTATCTCAGCTGACTATGGGTGAGAGGTGGGGTACACCATGGACAAGTCGCCAGGTCATCGCAGGGCTGACACATAAAGACAAACAACCATTCACACTCACATTCACACCTACGGTCAATTCAGAGCCACCAATTAGCCTAACCTGCATGTCTTTGGACTGTGGGGAAAACCGGAGCACCCGGAGGAAACCCATGCAGACACAAGGAGAACATGCAAACTCCACACAGAAAGGCCTTCGTCAGCCACTGGACTCAAACCCAGAACCTTCTTGTTGTGCGGTGATTGTGCTAACCATTACATCACTGTGCTGCCCCACATTATATAGCATACAGTGTGTGGTTACTGTATGTTACTGTACACATATTGTTATTGTACATACAGGTCTGGAAAAAAATTAAAAGATCATTTCAGATTTTGTCTTCAAGCAACACCTCTATGCATGGCAGCCATTTCATTCCAGTGTCTGTGCTGGAATTCCAACAGAAGCACACCTCATTTTACTTAATAAGGTACAGGTTAGGCGATCACCTGAACCAAATCTTATTTAACAAGGAAAAAATGTAAAAACCACTGCTGTGGTTGTCACTATAGGACCAGTTTGGATGTCAAAAACAATGCTAGTAGGACCTTAAATTTAATTGGAATACAAAAATATCTATTAATCATGTCAAAAGAGTTAAAAAGAAAAGTTCTGAGTGAGAAAAAGAAGGTTTTGATCCTGGCTTTACTGGCAGAGGGATACAGTGAGTGTCAGGTTGCTTCCATCCTCAAAATTTCAAAGATGGGAATTCATAAGGACAAGGTCAAGCAGCAGACACTGGGGACAACAAAGTGACAGACTGGCAGAGGACGAAAACGACTCTCCACTAACCGGGATGATCGTCAACTCTTTCGAATGTCACTCAACAACCATAGGATGACATCAAGTGACCTACAAAAAGAATGGCAAATGGCAGCTGGGGTTAGGTGCACGGCAAGGATGGTTCAAAACAGGCTCCTCCGGGCGGGGTCAAAATCATCCAAAGCTAGAAAAAAGCCCTTCATCAATGAGGAGCAAAGAAGAGCCAGGCTGAGGCTTGCTAAAGACCATAAGGATTGGACCGTAGAGGACTGAAGTCGGGTGATTTTTTTTTTCTGATGAGTCCAATTTTCAGCTTTTCCCATCACCTGGTTGTTCAATGGTTAGACTGAGACCTTGGAGAGGCCTACAAGCCACAGTATCTCACACCCATTGTGAAATCTGGTGGAGGATCAGTGATGATCTCAGGGTGCTTCAGCAAGGCTGGAACGGGGTAGATTTTTGTTTGGGAAGGACACGTGAACCAAGCCATGTACAAGGTTATCCTGGAAGAAAACTTGCTTTCTTCTGCTCTGACAATGTTCCCTAACTCTGAGAATTAGGTTTTCCAGCAGGACGATGCTCCATGCCACACAGCCAGGTCAATCAAGGTGTGGATGGAGGACCAAAAGATCAAGACCAGCCCAATCTCCAGACCTGAACCCCACTGAAAACCACCAGAATGTGATCAAGAGGAAGATGGATAATCACAAGCCATCAAACAAAGCTAAGCTGATTGAACTTTTGCATCAGGAGTGGCATAAAGTCACCCAAGAGCAAAGTGAAAGACTGGTAGAGAGCACGCCAAGACGCATGAAAGCTGTGATTAAATGTCAGGGTTATTCCACCAAATACTGATTTCTGAACTCATCCCAAGTTCAAACAGTATTACTGTGCTGTTTAAAATTAAAGAAGATGATCTTGTTTTCTATCCATCATTCAAGGTCTGAAAACACTTCATCTTTTCTGTTATTTGGACCAGTTGTCATTTTCTGCAATTAAATGCTCCGAGTGACAATATTTTTGTGTGGAATTTGTGGGAAATGTTGTCAGTAGTTTATGGAATAAAACAAAAATGTTCATGTTCCTCAAACACATACCTCTAAATAGTAAAACCAGAGAAACTGCTTATTTTGCAGTGGTCTCTTAATTTTTTTTATATACACACCCGTCTGTGCATCTCACCTGTGTGTGTCTTCATATGCTCATCGAAATACTGCTTCATGTTGAAGTCTTTGCCACACCACTGGCACATGAACTGCTTGTGTCCAATGTGGATACTCATGTGAGACCGCAGCTGATACTTATACTGGAAACGCTCATCACAATTCTGCGCATACACATGGAAATAGACAGTGTGGGTGAAAGCAGTAGTTGCAGCTGGAATACAGAAAAGGAGCTTTGTAGTAGAAGCAACATACCATGTTATTACATCTTATAAGCCTGTCATTACCAAAGTTATTTATACATGAACCAGCCCAGCCCTGCCTGTGTCATACAGTATAACACACACACACACTCTCTTTCACATAAACACACATTTACTGTGCTTTTGACTGTAAACAGCTCCACCCAGACCACCCTGTGGGCCCCACACCCACTGTGGGGTTGAAAACTGCCACGAGGTCAAGAGTGGCTTCTCTCATACACTCAAAGCAAGAGTGTTGATGCAGAATCAGTTTTTTTCCATTTCCAACCTCAGTGATTATACAGAGGAAAAAGGCGTAAATATGAACTTGGGTGTTAAACTTTGGTGAGAACTAACAGTAGAAACAAGCACAGAATGTAATCTGTCTAGCTCTAAATCTGGACAAAAACCTCAGCATACAGCTGTTAAGAGATTTCTTACTCGAAATGTAAATGTTTCAACCACCAGACAAGTCATTTAGGTGGGGTTTACATTAGACCGTATCAGTGGATCATCAGATTAACGTTTTTAAAACGATTAGTGTGCACACAGCAACGCCAATACACGATTCGCGTGCACATAGAAACGCCAATACACGGATACGCTCGGCTCCGCAGGCATCCTGCGCTCCAAATCACTCCGCCCTGAACAGCGAGTGCCCTCTGGAGGGTGCGCACTCCGGCCCTGCGCAGCTCACAGAGCACGCGAGTGAAGTGCACGAGCAGTGATTCGGGACTGAGCCGCT